>NW_028168799.1:0-9682 GCF_964237585.1 Gallinula chloropus
AGAAAGAGAGAATTGAAAGAGAACCATGATAAGATTCAACATCAGCAATTTCAAAGCCTAATGAAAATATTTTCCTATTTGTCAGATAAAGTGATCTTATCCTTTTACTCAAAGCACCTTGTTGTACCAAGGTACCATGATCTAACTCTACTGGAGTCTAGAATGCCTAGTCACAGACACCAAGCCTCTACTCAGCCAGATGTATGCAAGATCCCTTTTGGAAGCCACGTGCATATAGTAATGCCCTGTACTCAAGATGTCTTACTAAGAACTGCAGTGGCTGTTAGTTTCCAGGATAAAAGCTGACTTGTGTTGCTAAACTCAGGCTGCTTTTACCAGAGATCAAAACCATTGAAAGGGGAAATGTCAATCATCTGGATGATCCAAATTTTATTCATGGCACCTGCAAGTCTCTTTCAAACCACATAACATCACTTCCCATTGACAAATATTAACAGCTGAATAAGAATTGAAATGGGAAAACATGGGAAAATTATGATCTTGGGAAGTCAGAAACATTTGGCAATTAACTAATTTAGGACTTTTGAGAACATACGTCCTCCCACCACCAAATGATCATGATGAAATTTTTTGTCTGTCAGACAGGAAAAATGTCTACTGTACCAATATCTTCCTCAATCCATTATTGAGATTTTGGTACTGTTGGGTTTGGGGTTTTTTCCCCACTATTTATTGTTTAAAATTATGGACTTTGGGGTATTTTATTTCTTTTTTTTTTTTGCCATTTTGATCCTTGAATAACAGAACTGAAAACAGAAATGCTGACTCAATGTCTTTAACAGTGACCGAAAAAAAGAGATGTGTAAAAATATTAAAGTTGCATAATCTTCTAAATTAATGTCACATTGAACTAACAAACCAAATAAAACCAGGAGGGTAACACTTTGAGTATTAGTAGACTAAGCTACAGATTTCTTTTATTATCCCTACTGCATTATAATTCCAAAAGACAGCATTTTTTTGTTTCTTATATGAAAACCAAAAGAAATCAGTAATATTCTCAGAAAAGATTTTTTCTTTTTTTTTTTTTTCTTTTTAGACTGTTTCCATTAGGTCAATTAGAAATTCTAACTTGCTGAAACACATCCAAGAGTAATAGCAAAAATACCTAAATAAATAAAAGGTGCACATATGCAATTCAATAGCAATGATGTATGGATACAGACCTGTCATCACTCCCTCACTACATAATTTTACCTATTCCACACCTCTGGCATGTGGTAGCAGTGAAAGATAGCTTGGTTTAATATTACAGCTGGATGTATCTGTCCTTTGGACCCTTTTCTGGAATTTTGTTCATTATTCTTTAATCAGTACTCTTGCTAGTCTCTAATATTTTCAATTCATCACGGCAGTGCATTTCAATTCCATTTTGTGCAAAAAGAGCCTCTATGGACACTCAAGCACATCTGACTGAGAGTCAGAGCCATCATCCAAAGATAATATGACTAACTACAGTTAATAACAATAAAAGCACTTGTTTTCTTTCAGGTTATAAAGAAACCTTTTTTCTTTTCCTGGGTTTCTTGGATGAAAAGATCAGTAGCAGGGGAATGATACTCGAGCTCTTTTCCTATGGCACATCATCACTTCTGAGGTATGCAGAAGTTACTTGAATCGTATCATGTTACCCAGACACAGTTTCTTCTTGTGTGTTTGGTTGGTTGGTTGGTTGGGGGATTTTTTGTTTGTTTTTTTTAGGAATGGGCAAAACATGTATGTAAAGCATTCTGTAGCTTCTGTCAGCTTCATGATTCCCTATTATTGTCAGGGCTTAATATCCTCTGTGCTCCCCAATGCTACCATGAACTGATCACTACAGCTGAACCATACTAGTACTCCAGAAGTAGATACATGGACACTGAATCAGGCTTTTTGGGATGTCTGTCACTGTCCTCTCACTGGCTACAGTCAGAATTTATATTATTAATGATTATTAGTATCATTATCTTTCATGTCCAGTAAGACTCATTGATTAGAATACAAAAATCTGTGTGTGTTGGTGAACTTCTATAAGTATCATTCCAGTCAGGAGAGGTATTGCTTGCCGGTGATGGAGGTTTAGAGCTGCTCACATGATTCATACCTACAAATCCTTTGGCAAAATCAGTTCTCTTGTTTTATTTTAAAGCATTGTAATTTTTTACTCACTCGCATACATGCAGTTTTGCACAAGAGGCAGTGACTATAGACATGAAATGACAGACATTATAATAAAATTAAAATAAAAAGGAGACTCACATGATATAAACCATATTTTTGCACATTCATGTGTCTTCTTGTGTCATTTTGCTCATAATGGGAACATTTAAGTTTAGAATAAATGAGCATGAAACTGCAGTTTATTGTGGTGATTTTTTTCTTTCAAAGTACAAGAGCTTTTGTGCTATTTCATCATTGTGAAACCAGTTTAAGGACAGAAACTATCCCTAAATTAAGCAGAGGAGGCAATAGAAAGGTTAGATTGTGCTACTGGGACCTTTAAACACATTAGTTTTTAATTAAGGCTATACAGCATGGTTAAAGACTTTTAGCAAGTATATAATGGAAGCTCAGAGGCAAGTACACATTTTGTGAGCCTGAACAATATCTGTGGTTTCAGTATCAAATTTTAGGAAGCAACAAAAATGTGTCAATGAATGTGTCATGGGTATATTTATTGACCTCCTCCATTTATTGACTTACTCTTCATGAAGTTTGCTAACACAATCTCTAGGCTTATAAAAGCAGTATTAGGCCTATGAAATGTGAGTGTTCTGTCTAGAAAAAGATAAGGTATGGTAACAGTTTGGAATGGTGATCTACTCTTAAGGCAACTAGCATAAGAAGGAGGATAGAAGACAAGAAGAATAGCAAAGAGAAAATTAATATTTCACACAAAATGAGTATTTTTTTCTTCCAGCTGATAGGTTACCACTTGACTGAGTGTTGTGGGTTTGTCTAGTAAGCAATACTCATGAGTTGTTGTGGATAATCAGCTAGGGCTCTTGATAGAATATTCTTTCTTCATCCCATAGATAAGAAAATTAAAAAACAGGCACCATAAATTAGCATAATAGTGTAAGTGGTATCTGTTTGCATGTTCAGACAAGTTCATCAGCATTGCAGCTGTTCTGGCACAACATGCCGTAAAAGTAATGCCAAAGTCAGCAAGCAGCATAGCCTGTGCCTGTCAAACCCTAAATCACAGTCCTCCCAGAAATACCCGTGGTCTTATCCCATGAGGTCATTCTGTATCATTGCCTGTATACGACCCAGTAGTGGTTTGCTACGTGTTGCATTGCCGGTTGAGCTGCTTAACATCTTCTTTGAAAGGATTGCTTTGTTTCCCACAAGAAGCATTTTATCATGATTTGCAATATTTAGAGGAATGAAAATACCTCTCAAATAATTGGCAACATACACAGGACATAAGAGATCAGCATGATTACATTTATGAATGTTGAAAACTCAATTATCTTCTCGACATTTTCACATAGAAACTAATTTTTAGATTGGGTTACTCCCAGCTGACTCACAGTTCCTCATACCTCGTTACCATTGCCAAGCATCCACTGATGTCCACATATAGAACAACCCTGTGGAATTCAGAAGTAATATTCCTAATGAGAGTTGCAAGCAAAAGAGATTAAATTCTTTGCCTTCAGCTCAAAAAATTAACCCTAAGTAAGGCTAGACAAGTAGTGTGTTTGCTGATGTTACTAGAAATCATTCTTAGGTGGAATAGAAAGACAACTTTTGCTATATTTTAAACTAATATAATTGCAAAATTGCTGAATTTTGAGGTTTTTTCCGTATTAAGGGAAATGTCATAATAGTAATTTCAAAGATACTTCTGGAATATTTCGCTTGAAATTGCTTCTTTTTTGTGTTGTGAGTTTTGGGGAAAAGAAGCAGTTCGTGAAATAAAAATTAGAACATTTTCCTGTTATCAAACTTCCAATTTTTTAAAATGGAAACTCTTTTCATATGGCACACTATTTTTAGCCTAATTTTATTCCCTTGCACCCAGCACATCATTTTGATGTCTATAGAAATATCTCTTTCTAGATATCTATGATTTCATTCCCTGCATCTTTCTGCAATTTATCTGCAGTTAACAAAATCAGAGGAATGCCACCAAAATAAGCAATAACATGCTGTGCAGTAGAAGTACTGCAGAGGCATTCAGAGCACCTGAATTGATCTGTCTTCCCATGGTTGTCTGCAGTGCTGTGCAGAGGTACTGGTTTGTGTTGGGAACACTGTTTAAATGTATAGTGCCTTTTCTTGAATGCAAGATGGGAACTTGGGGGACAAAGTCCGTCACACTGTAAGTGAAGACAAGGTTCGTGACCTTGAAACGTGAGTATCCCCAAGTGCATAGGACATGATGAGATGCACCCAGGAATCCCAAAGGAATTGGCTGATGTAGTTGCCAAGCCACCCTCCATGATACTTGAAAAGTCATGGCAGTCAGGTGAAGTCCCTCATGACTGGAAGAAGGGAATAATTACAGCCAGGTTTTTAAAAGGGTACAAAGGACAATCCTGGGAACTATTGCCCTGTCAGCCTCACCTCTGTGCCTGGGAAGATTATGGAATAGATTCTTCTAGAAGCTATGCTAAGGCACATGGAGGACAGGGAGGCAATTCAAGACAGCCAGGGTGGCTTCACCAAGGACAAGCCCTGCTTGACCAACCTAGTGGGTTTCTACAATGGAGAAAAGAAAGCTCTGGGAAGACCTTATAGCAGCCGTCCAGTACCTGAAGGGGACCTGCAGGAAAGCTGGGGATGAACTGTTTATAAGGGCATGTAGCAACAGAGGCAATGGTTTTAAACTAGAGCAGGGTAGGTTTAGGTTGGACATTATAAGTTCTTTATTAGGAGGGTGATGAGACACTAAAACAGGTTTCCCAGAGAGTTAGTGGAGGCCTCATCCCTGGAGACTTCAAGGTCAGGCTTGATGAAGCTCTGAGCAATCCGATCTAGTTAAAGGTGTCCCTGCCTACTGCAGGGGGACTGGACTAGATGACCTTTAAATGACCCTTCCAACCTCACACATTCTATGATTCCGATGGAAGTGAAGTACTTGAAAGATGTTTCTTCTTCCTTCTGACTCTGTTCTAACTGTTTGATCCCATGTCTGTAAGTTATATATCATTAACTGCAAACCAGCAGAAACAGTGTTTGAGGTCAATCTGTATGTCACTTATTTTTAGCTTTTTTTGGCACCATAATATAACTACCCAGCTCAAAATAAGTGCAATTACCTATGTTTCTTCAAATCGCAAGGTCTCACTTCACCATAATTTGCATGAAAAATAGCATATGTAATAAGTAATTGTTCTCAAACCTTCTATGACTGTAAATAAGCAACTAGGGCAAAGGGGAACCATTGTTCCATCACTAGTAACACCCTGAAAGAACTTCAGATCTTGCTGAGTTGGTGCCTGTGGTAGACTATGGCTGTGAATAGGTAACCAGGTCAAAAGGGAACCATTGTTTTATCACTAGCAACATCCTGATAGGATTAAATGAGTTAACCAAATAAGACACAGAACACAACGTAGAGGAAGACTACGGGGGACCAGGACGACCCCCACTACCAGCTTACACAGCTACAGAAAAATATGCCACGTGTACCCGGAACTACGGGACTATAAAAAGGGGACTCCAGAAGGGTGAGGTGCGTGCCGTTTGCAGGAGCAAGGGTCTCCTCCGGACGCCCAGCGCTGATATTTGCCTATATCTTGCGGGCTTGCTCAATTAATAAATTGTTGTTTGGCTTTATCAACTGGAGTATGTCTCAAATTTATAACAATTTGGTGCCGTGACTCAGATGCAACTCAGGAGATGGGACTCTTGGTCTTATCAGGGAGGTGCCCCGCCTGTTGTTTGGCGGCCTTGGTAGCCCATTTCCCATCTCGATTGCACCGACGAACCCAAATTCCAAGATATTAGGCAAAGGAGGCCGGCAGACCCTATAAACTTTGTGCACAAAGGTCCGGACGAAGACGCAGGACGCGTGAGTATCTGGGGGGGAAATCCGTTCGGTCTGGGTCGGGGATCCTGGAAGCGCGGCGAGTGTGTGTGTGCATGAGAGGGGGACCGGCAGCTCGGATTCCCCAGGCGAGTGCGGACCCTCAGTAGTGCGGTTCTCATTGCCCGCGAGGGCGTGAGCCACGAACCAGGGGAAGCGAGTGAATATATTGTTGACTGAGTGCGCTCCAGACGATGGGACAGAAGAAGAGCAAGCTGTCTGATCCCATGGGTAGCCCAAGGGTAGTGCTACACGGTAAGCCGCCAGACAGTCCTTTGGGGTTAATGATTGCCCACTGAGGGGACTAGCTGTCTAGGCGATGAAAGAATAAAGAGTGTATGATATGGGTAACGTGAACTGTGTAACTACAGTGTGACCTCCTGAGAGTGAACAGGGGAAATTTGGATACTACAGTGTGGCCCTCTCAGGATGTATTGCCCCTGTGAAGTTTGTACGTAATTATAGGATGGCCGCCTCTAAGGCAGTCAGTATCTCTAATGATGCTTCTTCCCTGGCCTGGGGGATAGATAAGTTTTGCAATCTTGAGATGCACTGATCTTGTCCCTTACCCCAGGGACAGGATTGGGTGAAAAACTGCTGGCTCCATTAAATTATCTGGGCTGGCAGAATCAGTGCAAAAAGGCTGTGTGTATTCAAGCATGTATGAGCCATGGGGGCAGGGCATTCCCCTTGCTGTCCGGTATATCCGGTCCACCTTAAAACACTGATTAGGGGTCTTCCTGATAGCGCGAAAATCTATGTGCAAAGCCTAAAGGAAAAGATTCTGCGAGCAATTGATCACAATACTTGCTACCCCAACTAGCAGAAACAGCCTGTTTTAACATGGGAGATTTAAGAAACCTAATCATAGAAGGTATAAAGGAGGCTGCTCCTAAACTTTACTAAAGCCTTTGAGATTGAGCAGGAAAAAGATGAGACACCCTCAGTGTTTTTACAGCGACTGAGAGATCAAATGAGAAAATATTCGGGTATGAATCCTGAAGATCCTGTAGCACAAGGTCTTCTGAAAGTTTATTTTGTGACTAAAGCATGACCTGATATTAGGCGAAAGGTACAGAAGATAGATGGTTGGAGTGAAAGATCTTTGGAAGATTTACTAAGAGAGGCTCAGAAAGTGTTTGTGAAAAGAGAGTAAGAAAAGCAGAAGCAGAAAGCAAAAATGATGGTATCTGCTGTTGATGAGGTAGTAAAGAAAAGAACAGAGCCAGTCTCACCTAGAGATAGAGGGAAAAGCTGGACAAAAGGAAGTGGGAGGGGTGTGAGAAACATGAATGAAGGAGGAATTGGCCGAGGTAGGGGAAAACTTTGGCAATCCCTATGGGCTGGTTTTCTCTCAGCAGGATGTTACGGGTGTAGCAAACAGGGACATCTTAAGTGAGAATGTCCTGAGCTAAGAAAAGAAGAAAGGGTAATTCCCTTCATGTCCTTTGAACATGAATAGGGAAGTCAGGAGTTTATTAATTTAAGGTCCTACCAAGAATCCTTGATAAAATTGAAGGTGGGACCCCAGGAGGAGGACGTTGTCTCCCTGGTTGAGCTTCTAGGACTTCCTTAAATTTTATACAGACCAAAGTATAACTGTATCGGGGTAAAAGGGAAAGGATTCCCAGTCCCCATGTTTGAAAATACCACTTTAAGATTAGGTGATGAAAAAATTTGTGGGCAATTTATATATCCCTGATTCCGGAACTAATTTATTGGGAAGAGATTCGATAATACAATTAGGATTGGAATTGAAAACCCAGGATGACCAAATTGTGGTATCCATGGCTTTACTAACAGAGGAAGATGAAAACCAAATTGATCCAATAGCGTGGGTGCGAGAGGGTAATCGAGGTGGATTAAACATTACCACTTTAAAGATTAAACTTAAAAGGGACAATGAAATTATTTGCCAAAAACAGTATGCTATTTCATTGGAAGGCTGTAAAAGTCTCCAACCATTTATAGAGAGTTTAATTAAGGATAAGCTTCTGAAACCATGTATGTCTCCTTTTAATACCCCAATCTTATCAGTAAAAAAAAAAAAAAACCCACCCAAAAACAAACAAACAAACAAAAACCCCGATGGGTCATATCCTTTGGTACAGGATTTAAGACAGTTAAACCAAATAGTTCAAGTGCGTCACCCAGTAGTTCCTAAACCTTACACTCTATTGAGTAAAACACCAGATGACCACAGATGGTTTAGTATGATTGATTTAAAGGATGCTTTCTGGACCTGTCCACTGGACCCTGATAGTAGAGACATGTTTGCTTTTGAATGGGAAGATCCTTTCACAGGACAAAAGCAACAATTTATTTAGATGGACAGTTTACCTCAGGGATTCACTGAATCACCAAATTTATTTGGACAAGCATTGAAACAAGTATTAGAAAAGTTTAAAGTCCCAACTGAAGTCACCCTTCTACAATATGTAGATGATCTTTTAATCTCAGGGAAAAATAAGAGAATCGTAAAGGAAACAACAAATGCTTTGCTAAATTTCCTAGGGAAACAGGGACTAAAAGTATCAAAAAAACCAAACTGCAGTACATGGAAAAGAAAGTTAAATATTTAGGACATCTAATCAGTGAAGGGAGACAGAAAATAAACCCTGAGAAGATGAGTAGTTGAGTTACTTCTCCCGAAAACTAAGAAAGAGCTGTGAAAATTTTTGGGATTGACAGACTATTGTCGCCTATGGATTGAATCATTTGTACTAAAAACAAAGGGATTATATTTTAAATTGTTAGAAGAGCCTAATGACTTGGTATGGAGTAATGAAGAAAAAGAATTAATACAAGGATTAAAACAAAACTTGATCACTACTCCTGTGTTGGCACTGCCCTCCCTTAACAAACCATTCCACTTGTTTGCTACCATAGATAAGGAAACAGCCCTGGGGGGGGGAGTTACTCAAAAGTGGGGAGGCAAACGACAGCTAATTGCCTATTTATCTAAACTGCTGGACCCAATATCCCGAGGGTGGCCTGAATGTGTACAGGCAGCAGCAGCCACAGCCCTCTTGGTGGTAGAAAGCAGAAGGCTAACTTTTGGAAGAGCACTTATAGTAAGCACTCCACATCAAGTAAGGACAATTCTGACTCAGAAGGCAGGAAGAGGTCTCACTGATTCTAGGATTTTGAAGTATGAAGCAATTTTAATGGAAAAAGATGATTTAGTTATAACTGCTGAATCATGCCTCAATCCTGCCACCTTTTTATCAAAAGGGGAGACTAATAACCAAGAACTTGAGCATAACTGCTTAGACATAATAGAATATCATATTAAAGTGTGACCTGACTTGAGGGACATACCCTTGCCAACAGGTCGCTGTTTATTTATCCACTGGGTAGTACAGGCACTAGTGGACCACTTTGGAACCAAGTATATGTGTACTGGAATTTATAAAATCACCAAAAGGATGGTGGGAAAGTGCCTGACATGCCAGAAGGTCAATAAACAACAACTCAGAAAAAAAGATACCGGGGGGGGAGGGACCCTTTCTTGCGTTGCTTACCACAGATCCTGCGGTTTGAACGGCCGAAAGAGGTTGGACGCACGAGCAGAATGAAGACCGGTTCCAGAATCTCCGTGGGAAACTACAAACAATCCTGACAACTTAAACGCCACCT
>NW_028168798.1:0-1000 GCF_964237585.1 Gallinula chloropus
GTGGTTATCAGGTCACTAACGAGCGCACCCATAGGGTGGTTTGTTTTGTCTGTACTAATTAGTTCTCCAGCGAATGAGGCACGGGGAAAAATTAATTAATTAATTACACCGACTACGGTGTAAGTATGTGCAAGTCCCACTAGCGCCCCAAGTGTCCACGTCTTTCAAGGGGAAAAAGCCTGGACTGAGCCTTTGCCATGACTCCAGGGGTCAAGATTTAGGGTAATTGTTTGGGGGTTGGGGTGAACACGTCCGAGACACGTGGGGAACGGTCAAAGGACCCAGAACTGACTGTTCCACCCAACCCTCAACTGGTCACCCCAACACTAAGCTGGTCACCCCAAGCACCAATTTGTCACCCCAACCCTCAGGCCTTGGATCGATGCCTCACCCAGCTTTGCCATCCTGCCCCCATCTCAGCCTCCTGCAGCTCTGTCCCAGTTCTGGGTCGCTGGGTGCTGGGATAGAACAGGGGCTGCAGTAAAGGGCTGCTGCAGGGAGCAGCCAGAAGCTCTCTGCAGCCCCACAGAGCAACATCGGCCGGTTCAAGGCCAGAGTCACTGCTGACCAATGCCGAGCCCATCAGCGATGGTCACAGCACCTCTGGGAACCACATTTAGGGGGAAACCTCCAGGCAGCCAATTTGTGCCCCCAGAGAAGGGAGTGACAAGGTGTGAAGGAGCCGTATGGACACTCATCCCCCATTCCCTGCCCCTCCTCGTGCCACCATGGGGGTAGAAGGGACCAAAATCACAAATACACCCTTTCCATGACACTAATTGCAGGGGATACCCCCCTGTCCTTATCTCCACTCCTGAGCCTCCCAGTAGGAAAAGGGTCTCCAGACACCAGGGGCGTCCCTGCGCCTCCTCTGCAAGGCCTGTGGCTCTGACTTCAGCAGCACTGACATGGGATGGATGCGCCAGGCGCCCGGGAAGGGGCTGGAGTTGCTTGCGGTGGCGGGTCAGGTCAGGTGTCAGGTCAGGTCAGGCAGCCAGTC
>NW_028168797.1:0-70052 GCF_964237585.1 Gallinula chloropus
TGAGAAGACTGTTCATTTTACATAGCTTACAGGATTACTATCATACAGTCAAAAGGCAGACAACAGATAGAAGTTCAGAACAGATAAAAGTGTTAATTCAAAACTAGAAATGTTTTTGTTGATGACCCTTTACTTACCCTGCTTTCATTTTCTACTTGCAGGCTCAAAGAAATCAAGCACTTATGGTAGTAGTGCTCACTGCTATCTGGTGGGGGATAGCTCAGCTTTCTGGCGAAGAAAAAAAGAAATACTAAATTATTTTGCCCATCACTATTTCAAATGTCTATAAAAGCATTTAAATTGTTAATTATGCTAAAAGACTACTTTGGGATTTATAACCTAAACTGAATTTATATTCCTCTACTTGATGATAAAGACTTCTTGTATAACCGGATGATCTACACCCACTCCCTTTGGGAAAGCAGATAAGATTTTTCATGTCAAAACATTTAATTATAAAGTTGATCATGTTGCTTAAGTAAATCTTTTAAAGAGTAAAAAAAAAAAAAAGACTCAATTTTATCTTGAAAAAGAAACTCTTACACATAAAGTAGGAAACAGACATGTAATTTAGGAAGAAAGTAACTTGGCAGTTCAAGGTAATTAATGAACTTCTTATACTCTCTAATGATGAAAATGACTACAGTATATCCAGAAAAAAATAATCTTTATTATGCTGTATAATTATGACAGATAATGAAAAGCTGCTTCTGAAACATATGCAATTAGTAATTTTGGTTTCACTGCTCTTCATGGATTTGCACATTCCAACAGTTAACTAATAATGTAAAATACATGGCAGTCCTGGATAAAAAATAATATTCTTTTTGCCCATCTTTTTAATTTTCTGCATTTTCATTTGCATTTAGATACATGAATACAAAACCAAATGGAATAAAGATGGAATTTTCCCTAAAACTTTGTTTATTCTGTTGGTAAGGAAGATGAGTTTTCCTCCTTAAGACAGTTGAGCTGGATAATTGGGGGTCATCTTAAATTTGGGTTTGCATTATTTCACGTGGCATGGAAGGTTTTCCAGGGAAGATGGAGGACAATATACCACAAGTCAATTATTTTTGCCTTTCCTGCACTCTTGCAAAGTTGTGAGGTGGCCTGAATTTCAGAAAGAACTGCTCTGATTTTTTCAGTTCTGTGAACTCCCTGAAACTTATACATGAATTGTGATATGACAGATCATTTGGAGTTGAGAGGTAGGAATGTAAAAGTAAATTCAAGTGAATTAGGAATTACCACAATTATAAAAAGTCACAACCCGTATTATATATACTGGTGCTCTATACAGAGTGTTGGGAAAAACTGTGGGGAGGAAGGCAAAAAGCAGACAGGTGTGACCTGGGGGGAATCAAATCATGATGGAGGGAAAAGTCTGATGTCAAAAACAAGCAGAATGGAAGGTTTTACATATTCATTCGACATATAAACAATTCAATGCACCCAAAAGGGAATATTCAAAAGAGCTAGAGGAAGTAATAGATTCTATGTATGGTGAAAGAAGAGTTGGAAGGAAGAGCTACTAGGGAAAATTTCTGTACTGAAAGTCCAAGAAGCAATATGAGTGCAAAATGTTCTCCAGAAAGAATTCAAAGTCTGTATTGGTTAACTCATACATATATCATGCATCATAATGTTTTCTGTCCTCAGTGAAGTACTTGCTCTGCTGGCATCTACCTTCTGAATCTATTTTCATACTCCCTGCATTCCAGTAGTATGTGATTGGACTACATAAAGATCACCATTATCTGCTAAGAGAAATGGGTGATGCAAATGAGACACCAGTTTAGGTTGATGTGCTAGCTGGTTACACTGTTGAAGAAGGAGCTGAAAACTCATCACTATAAAAACTTCTGAGAATGAAAAACTGCATACTACAGTAATGCTGGCAGTGATTACACTTCCTATAAAACTGCAGCCATATGAGATCTTGTAGTGCAAAATAAAGTTAAAGGAAAAGCTGTCCACTGTGATAACTGTTAGATATCAAAACCAGAAATGAATGTCTGGCTGCTTAGCAAAGAACTGGCTGAAATTTGCTGTGGATAGGATATCAGTTGTTTTGCTAAGAGGAAAAAAAACCAAAACCACAAGATGAATACTCGCCCTACATGCAGACAAAGGATATTTAACATGGGCAAAGAAAAATGGTAAAAATCAAATACTGGCTTTGAATTCTTACCTAGGGGAAAGCTGTCACAACTGTAAGCATTTGAAATAGGAGTAAGCAAGCTTTTTTTCCAATAGTGCTGGAAAATTTAGAATAGCTTTTGGTAGAACCCTGAGGCCCTGACCCACACAAGGAAAAGAAACAAGCCTTGTGTAACACTGGTTTATTGTGGGATTAAGAAAATACAGTACTGGATAAATCCAGAAAGTGTGGCTACAAGGCAAAGGAACTCTTGTAATTGTGTCTTGTTGATAGAACTGAAGTCTTGTTTGAGCAGAGAAGCCAAAAACAGAGAGTATTTTAGAAATGCGGAAGAATTTGAAGATGGTGAAGAAAAAACAGCAATAGTGAAAATTATGAAGTATAAAAATTCAAATAAAATAGCAACAGAGGTAAAGAGAGGAAAACAGATTCACTTCAGAGAAATTGATTATATATTTATTAAATGTAAGTAATATAAAGAGCTTTTTGTATAGCATTATTTTAGGGAGTATTTTTATCTTGTATGTACAGTAGTCTTCTCCTTGATATGCTATGATAGAATAGTAACTTCTTAAACCACTGTAACATTTTGTCATGGTGAAACCCCACCTGGAGTACTGCATCCAGCTCTCAAGCCCTCAACACAAGGACATGGAGTGGGTCCAGAGAAGGGCCACAGGCATGATCAAGAGGGCTGAAGCACCTCTACTACAAATACAGGCTGAGACAGTCTGGCTTGTTTAGCCTAGAGAAGAAAAGATTCATGGGAAGTCTTATAGCAGCCTTCCAATACCTGAAGGTACCTACAGGAAAGTGGAGGAAGGACTGTTTGTAAGGGCATGTAGTGACAGGATGAGGGGAAATGGTTTAAAACTAGACCTGGGAAGGTTTAGATTAGGCATTAGAAGTTCATGACTATGAGTGTAGTGAGACACTGGAACAGGTTTCCCATACAGGTGGTAGAGGCCCCATCCCTGGAGACATTCAAGGTCAGACTTGATGGAGCTCTGAGAAATCTGAGCTAGTTACTGCAGAGGAGTAACTAGCAGGTCCCTTCCAACTTAATGCATTCTTAGATTCAGTGATTCAGTGATTCTCTGTTCTGGGTCCATGGTCTCCATTGTAACTATATGAGAACACTACCACCTTTTGTTGGTTTTGACCCAGCCATCTACCAGCTACCATATTTTCACTAAGAAAGCAGAGAACAAGCATTCTTTATTCGCATTCTCTTACTTATAGATCCCTTTCCTTGTATGCCATAGGATGAATTGGAAGTGAATTATCCTTTAGGCACTGGTCATCTTTGTCTGTTATCTGTTTTTCTTTTCTATTTCTGCTATTTTTTGATATACAATTAAGGACACAATTCTCAAAACAGGTGTACACTAACATTTACAGCAGTATATTTTGGTTTACATTTTGGAACTAAAAAAATAGTTTATTTGAATATGTGTTAGAAAACAGTCAACTGTTAATATGCTGATATTTAACTTAGGTAAGTTGGAATTGCTGTTATATACTGTAGAGTTTCCTAAACAATTTTAAACTGACCAGATTGGACAAAACATGGTCAAACAGATCTCAATGTTGAATAATTTAATCTGCAAAAAGATGAAGCTGCACTGTTAGATCTATCCACCAATGGAAAACACAAAGCTTTCCTTTGATTTACACAATTAAATATTTGACCTCTAAATTATGATCAGGATATGCAATGTTTTTTCTATCATAATTTTTTTTAACCTAGTTCTTTTATCTGTACATATTGTTGGAGAGGAAGTTTAAGCATTGTGCTACTGTTAAGATGATGGAAACTGAATGAGTTTCACTAGCCTTAACCTGAAAGCATAGACAAGGCAGATGTTAGGAAAACGAAGTAGTGCAATAGGAAGTATTTAAGTGCATGAGTAGTGTACAATTTGTATTGCATCTATAGTGCAGCCTAACCTCATAAGGTGTTAGTGCCCAATTTTGGAACTGGAACATACTTTGTGAAGAAAAATGTACTGTATTTAGCCATTCCTCTACATATTCTACATCTCTGGAAAACATGGTCAATATGACAAAGACTGTATTTTCCAATGTCTTCCAAACACTTTTAAAAATACATGGTTTGATTAAGTATTTTATGAGACAGATATATTCAATTTAGTTTAGCAAAAATCAATGAAATTATTTAAATAGTAAAGTCACATCTGGAGGCCTACCTGTGTGACCTGTCCTAGGGAACCTGCTTTGGCGAGGGGGTTAGATCCAATGATCTCCAGAGGTCCTTTCCAACCCTTAAAATTCTGTGAATCTGTGTGATTCTGTGAAGTCTGGGGAGTAATGATGAAAAATATTAAAGTTGAAAGACAATTCAAAATATTAAGGGAGTAGAAATGCTTTTTCTTTTGGCTTTATTTTTTGGCATGAAAATAATATCTCTCATGTTTAAATTTGACAGTGTCAGTGGTCCTTTGTTTTGAAAGACATTGTCCTACAAAGAGAAGCAAATCCAAAAACTAGCCAACTCTACTGTGTGACTGTCTACAAGTCAAAGAATCTTCCTTCAGTTGAAGCACTCAAATATTGTGCTTTTAGAGTAAGGAATTTAGATTAGAGTCACAGATAACAGCGATGAAAAGGCAGTCACTTGAATTTGTCAACATAATAAAGAAAAGAAAATCAGCAGTAACAACAACCTTCACCATCAGTCTGTTATGTCTGTATGAAATGGATGGTTAAAGGATGATTTTTTTAGCCATCAAATATAATTTCATCCACTGGCTGTGAAGCTGATGAAAACAGAAATTTGGAGGTAGCTGGTGTGTCCTGCTGAAGTCTGATATTGTCATGAGAGTGGATTAGAGACTGATAATTTAATGCAAAGGATTTTAGGACATATTTTTCTTAAGCGAACAAGATCATAGAATCATAGAATCATAGGGGTTGGAAGGGACCTCGAGAGATCATTGGGTCCAACCCCCCTGCCAAAGCAGGCTCCCTAGCACATATTGCACAGATAGGTGTCCAGATGAGTCTTGAATATCTCCAGAGATGGAGACTCAACCACCTCCCTGGGCAGCCTGTTCCAGTGCTCTGTCGCCCTCACTGTGAAAAAGTTCTTCCACATGTTGGTGCGGAACTTCCTGTGCTCTATCTTGCAACCATTGCTCCTTGTCCCGTCCCCACAGGCCATTTCCCCCTGCATCCCATACTTAAGATATTTATAAACATTAATAAGGTCCTCCCCTTAGTCTTCTTTTCTCTAGGAAGAACAGTCCCAGCTCACTCAGCCTTTCCTCAAAGGGGCCTTAATGATCTTCGTATCCCTCCTCTGGACTCTCTCCAGGAGATCCCTGTCCTTTTTATACCAGGGAGCCCAGAACTGGACACAATACTCCAGGTGGGGCCTCACCAGGGCAGAGTAGAGGGGGAGGATCACCTCCTTCAACCTGCTGGCCACACTCCTCCTGATGAACCCCAGGATCCCATTGACCTTCTTAGCCACCAGGGCACACTGCTGGCTCATAGCCAACGTGTTGTCAACCAGGACCCCCAGGTCCTTCTCCACAGAGCTCTTCTCCAGCAAGTCATCCCCCAGCCTGTACTGATGCAAGTGGTTGTTCCTTCCCAGGTGCAAGATTCTACACTTGCTTTTGTTGAATCTCATCTGGTTTCTCCCTGCCCAGCTCTCCAGCCTGTCCAGGTCTCGCTGGATGGCAGCGCAGTGTTCCTGCATGTCAGCCACTCCTCCCAGCTTTGTATCATCAGCGTACTTGCTGAGGGTGGATGCTATTCCCTCATCAAGGTCGTCAATGAAGATATTAAACAGGACTGGACCCATCACCGAGCCCTGGGGAACACCACTAGTCACAGGTCTCCAGACAGACTCTGTTCCACTGATCACCACCTTCTGAGCTCAGACCAACAGCCAGTTCTCAACACACCTCACTGTCCACTCATCTATCCCATACTTTCTCAGCTTTTCTATCAGAATGTCACGGGAGACAGTATCAAAAACCTTCCTGAAGTCAAGGTAGATGACATCCACTGCTCTCCCTCCATCTACCCAGCCGGTGATGACATCACAGAAGGCTATGAGATTGGTCGAGCAAGATTTCCCCTTGGTGAATCCATGCTGACTGCTCCTCATGACCTTCTTCTCTTCCAGTTGCTTGGAGATGGCATCCAGAACAAGCTGTTCCATCACCTTTCCAGGGACAGAAGTGAGGCTGACTGGCCTATAGTTGCTGGGATCCTCCTTCTTGCCCTTTTTAAAAGACCAGAGTGACATTGGCTATCCTCCAGTCTTCAGGCACTTCTGTTCTCCAAGACCTGTCGAAGATGATAGAGAGCAACTCAGCCATCACTTATGCCAGCTCCCTCAGCACAACTGGATGCATCCCATCCGGGCCCATGGATTTATGTGTGTTAACCCTTTTGAGACACTCCTGGACCACCCCCACCTCAACCAGAGGGAAGCTCTTCATTTCCCAAACTCTATTACTTTCTTCCAGTGTCTGTGGGTCCTGAGGGGCCTTTGAAGTGAAGACTGAAGCAAAGAAGGTATTCAGTATCTCCACCTTCTCAGCATGCCCCGTTCAGATGATAGTTTTTTACTGCTTAAATACAGTATGAAGGATGGTATTGCCTTTAAAAGCTCAGTCCAATTCCCATCAGCAGCTTCGTTACCTGATTTTGCAAGTTTCTCAAAAGGCAAATAAAAAATCCTTCCTCCTTTCTTCCTTATAGCCTAAGGAAACAAGGTTTGATAGTGGGCAGCTACATGCAATAGTCTAATGGGGGATTCAGTTGCATAAATGCTGGTGTCTAGTGACATGTGAGATAACACCACATTACTGGAAATGTGTGCTTTTCTGAGGCAGTAGCTGGCAGGATCTCCCATAGTGTCTGCATTTAGGCAACTGAATCCCAATCCCAATTCTTCATTTTCCTCTACTTTGCAAGACTATATGAAGAATTTTTACATCCTTGATGAATTATTTCAAGTAATGAATCCCTGTTAGTAAACTACACATTGATCTATTACTCTTAAGGATAACTGCACAGTCTACACATACCCTCTCTTCCCTTCCTTGTCTCTGCTCTTCCTTTCACTTTTGCTTCCTTTTGGCTTTCTGTCCTTTCTCTGCAGGATGAAGCTGTTACATATGGCCAGGCAGCCAAAATTGTGCCCAAACCTTTTGAAGATTATGTTGTCAGCCCTTGTTTTCCATCTCAAAAAAAAGGATACTAAGAACTTGTTTTATCCTGACATATAAGTGTTTGACAAAATGACTTATATTGGCATTTTATCTCCATATATTATTGTGGTGGTGTCTTTTTCAGAGATATAAGATACATCGTCCTCTATTGCCTACTGTTGCCTTAGACTATTGACCAGAACTTTAGGAATTGTCTTTTCTGCAGCAGTTTTTGGAAGGCCTAACAGCTTCTGATACACGTTGCCTTCAAACACACCTGTCTACAATGTATCAGTGAAGAATCATAAGATCTTCCTGTTGATCCGTTCCGAGGTATTGCAATCAGTCTCTTGTTTCTAGGTATTCTGTTTTACCCATGTTCCCAAGAAAGTGATCTTTCTAGGTTAATCATAAGCAGGTAATTTTATTCTGAAGACTGCTGAGATTATTGTGCAGTTGATACAATCTTCCAAACCACTTACAAATTAACACATACACAAACCTATTCTTCATTGTTCTACACACAAGAGTGCTTCTCATGGAGGTTTGTTTTTTGTTTTTTTTCTTTGTCCAGTTCATACACCTACATGCACCACACATTTGCATTACATGTTATTATATCATTGCCTTTTACTCCTGGCAATGAATGTGTCCCACTAAGGCAACAGCTGCTTTCAACTTTATTTTTTCTTCATGCATCTCATATATATAGCGCAGTGCTTACTGTGTTGCTTTTTGTTACCCCTGGTATCCCAGATGCTTTGGTATACTTTCCAAATCATGTCTAACTTTGAGGACTTGTTTCCATTCTATGACATCAATTAATATCCATTCTTCTATTGCATCCATCATCAGAACATAAGATTGAATTAAAATGAAATAAAAGTATAGAACTGATTATCCACTTTCTGATACACATATTAGATTCATGCAGCTGACTGGTTAGTGTATCCTGACTTAGACAATAAGATAATTCCTCAAATTTCTGTTTTCCGTACATTATGTCTTCCAAATGATCTCACATACCATTTTAATCTTTAAAGATTGTTTCTTTTTCTTGTGATTTAACTCCAAGAGACAGCTCAGCCCCACACAGACACTCATTCCTACAGAGTGGGGTGGGGAAGAGAAATGGAAGGGAAAAAGTGTGGCAACTCACGGGTTGAGATAAAGTCAGTTTAATAGGTAAAGCAAAAGTTCTGCCTGCAAGCAAGGAAAATAATGCTTTCCATCTGTAGGTGGATGTTTCACAGAATCATAGGACAGTAGGGTTTGGAAGGCACCTCTGGAGGTCATCTAGACCAACCCCCCTGCTAAAGTTGAATCACCTTGACCAGGTTGCACAGGATCATGTCCAGTCAAGTTTTTTATATCTCCAGAGAAGGAGACTCCACAGCCTCTCTGGGCAGCCTGTTACAGTTCTCTGTCACCCTCAAAGTGAAAAAGTTTTGCATCACATTCACCTGGAAATTACTATGTTCCAGTTTGCACCCACTGCCTCTTGTCCCATCACCAGACACCACTGAAAAAAGAGTCCTGGCCAATACTCTTGTCATCTGCCTTTTAGATATTTATAAGTTGAGTTTAGTTGTCCTGGCTGTACCCTGAGCAATAATGAAAAAAATGAGGGATAATGAAAAAAATGCCTGTATTATAGACACTGGTTTTGTCACAGATCCAAAACAGTACCATCGGAGCTATGGTGAAGAACATTAACCCTATCCCACCCAAAACCAGTACACATTCTGAGCACAATTTCTCTAGAATTTAAGTGCAACTATGGAAAGATATAGCACAGAAACAAGTCAGTTTCTAAATCAGTATTTCTGAACGATAAAACTTATGATGATAGTTATTGGAGTTATGCTCTTGTATGAGTATTTTAAAAATTCTCATTGATAATTAATTTTATTCCTCTCCACTGCCTTTTTTCACAAAAAGATGTTTGACATTACTAAACATAATATTGCAGTATTATTCCTACAGAAAAATATTTATACAGTGTTTGTCACAGTCAAATCACTTAGGAAAGCAAAGGGTTTATACGAGACTTGTATTGAACTAAATAAACAGAAGTAGACCAATGTGGAAATCTAGATTGAGATCAAAACTGTGTCTTTACGCTTCTTTTATGAACTTCAGAATTCAATCATGATATACAGAACAGAGAATATTAGCAATAGAAATATGTTCTAAGATATGCTAGAGACTCAAATAACAAAACCTTTATCCTACAAATTCAGATTTTTATCAAAATCAACAGCAGCATATGTATCCTGTTCTGTCAATCACACAGACTTTTCTTTCAGGCACAATGAAAACCTTCTTTGGTGCTTTATTTCTTCATTTCCTGTGTAATAAATATGTACATATAGATGTGTGTATATGTGTACATGTGTGCGAACATCCTTCCACAAGACCGCAGTATGTACATACATTAAAATTAATGCAGCAGCATTTAAAAACATGATAAATGCTTACACAACAAATGGGTTATGAGAAGTCTAAAGGTTTGCAGAGCTTTTTCTTTTTCTTGACTTGGTTCAGGTAGATGTGTTTCAGAGGAAAAAAATTTATTATAACAAATATCCTTTAAAAATAAAGAAAAATTATACCAACCAGAAATGTTGAACAAATTTACATACAGAGATATACACATAGGAATATGGATTCTGAGAAAATTTCTCTTGCAAGAACATAAAGGAACACAATTATTGCTACATAGTTTTTTTTTAAAAAAAAAGCATACTACAACTCACAGATGCTTTCCTCTCATTTGTATTAATTATTAATATTCACATGTCAAAGAAATGTAGAACTGTGTAGGGAATCATGCCTATAAAATATATTGGTTTAAATTTCTGTATTAAATTTGTGAAGAAATAAAAATTTAAAAAATGACCTCTGGCAAGCCATACCTTTTTTAACTTACTAAAATAAACTAGTAACTAGGGAATTGATAAGGAATGAGGCCAACTATAGAGAATATTCCAGGCTGTTCCAAGTACCCTTCTGTTCTTCTGAATTTAAACATGCATTTCTAAAACTCAACTACACCATTTAGTAGTATTATTTTGCCTTTATAGAGTTAGAAAATAATAAGTATGTCTTGTTCTAAATTCCCTTTCTTACTGTACAGTTTCTTTCTTTTATTGTAATGTTTCATTCATCTACTGCTATTGTGATATGATCATCCTACACTTTTAAAAATGACTGCTTTTTTTCTTATATCTACCTAAAACTCACCCAAAGAAGTAAAAACTTAATAAGGCTGTAATCACATGTTTTGGTATGCTGTTTGATTTTTTCTTTTAATTTGAAAGTCAGACTTACCTGCCCCTAGCTAAATTGGAAATTATTATTGTTTTCCAGTTAAAAATGTGTCAATATTTTGCATCTGTATACATTTAGTTAAACATTTTAAAGGGAACCGTGCATACATAATTGCAGAAGCTTTCAAAGGCAAAGTTAATGATAGTAAGCATTTTTTATTTGTAATTAGGTTCAGGGTTAATTTTTTTCTTTTTTTAATTTTTTGGGGCGATCTCAGGTTTCTGTTTGTATAACTACTTATTTCTTGTCACATTCTACTATGTGCTAGTGCGTCTTTCTAAAACCATACAGATTAAGGTTTCTCTTGCAAGAGGAAGTTTTCCCCTGTGAACTCTGTAGTAAAATAAACATCTTACTACTTTCAGCTTAGATGTTTGTATGAAGACTTGAAATAAAACACACAAGGGTTCTCTTTCGACACCTCAGGTAAAGGGAATCAGAGGACTCTAAGTATCCCATCTCACTAGGTATTCAGCAATTCATGAAAAAGCACAACTAAAATTACCTTTTAAGTATAAAAATGTGAGAGTATTTTGAATAATTTATGATTCAGAAGTAATTAGGTGCATCCCCAGCAGTTTAACTTCCTTTGAATTAATTATACTTCATGTTAACATAATAAAGTTTTCCAGTCATCTCCCTGGATCAGTTTTAAAGGTGTTGACTTCCAATGGCAAGGCAAAATATTCACCTTGCCTTGTTCCATGCAATAGGATCAGGTTCCTGCTTTACATCAAAAAAAAGTTCCTGCAATTAATCTCTGTCTACAAGACTGGGCTTTGCACTTGCCTGGTTTTACACAAATCAAAACCATGTAATGTTTCATGGCTGACTTTGGTGGAAACAAAAGTTAGGCCAGTGCTGACTCTAATAAAATATAAAATCTATAGCTAGTGAATACATTTAGATCTTCTCAATTATTATATTTGAAATTGCTAACAAGATATCTAAAGAAAGTATTGTAAAATCATTCCTGTGGAGGTTCCATTACATTTGTTGCTTCTACCATGAAAGTTTTTTATAATCACAGATATTTTAATATCAACACACATCTAAAGAAATGTAAAGTTTAAATCCAGTATTAATTAAAAAGATTTAAAAACTTAATAGGAAGTTTTATGTACAGCTACAACATCTATTGACGAGAGAGGTCCATGAATATATTTTTACTTCCATGGTTTCAAAGCTGAAAAGAGTGCAATTATTAGTAGAATACTTTATTAATATATCAGCTCTTTCTTCATTTGCTTTATTGAATATAGAAAATGGGGGGTGAAGAAAACCTTCTGACATCGCTAACAGGACTTTTTGGAAGGACTGAAGCTTATTTGCTTGTCTACCTCCATGGCTCCTCTTTCCATTTTATGAAGACTGAAAACTGTATGTGTTGTGAATTTTAGTAGCTGAAATTCAGAGATTCACAGATTTTTAGGGGTTGGAAAGGACCTCCAGAGATCATCGGGTCTAACCCCCCTGCCAAAGCAGCTCCCTAGCTCATATTGCACAGATAGGCATCCAGACAGGTCTTGAACATCTCCAGAGAAGGAGGCTCCACAACCTCCCTGGGCAGCCTGTGCCAGTGCTCTGTCACCCTCACTGTGAAAACATTGTTCCACAAATTGGTGGGAAGAACTCTTTCATTTGCTACCACCAGGTCACTGATGGACTCAGCCTTGGTCAACAATGACCCCTGCAGCTCCTCTTTTCCACCAGAACACAGCCACTCAAAACTACAACATATGGCTACATGCTTTTCTTACACAGAAACAGATCCAAGGGTATTCCACTCACATAAACCAGACAAAGGATACAGACTCAAAACGCCTTTGAACAGGTAAGAGAAAGTCATGGCTGCTCTGCAATGCAGATGCCAATATAAGATGCAAATCTTACAGTGGCCGGATAAAAGTAGACATCTATTTTTGTCATAGTTTTGCATGGCTTGGTTCTGGCAGAAAAGCCTCACAATATATATTTTCTCCTTTTTCCAGATGAAAATGGGAGTGATAGAGCAACTTCAGTGGGTGTCTGTCCTCCAGCCAGGACTAAACCACCACAAGAAATAAATCTTAAAGGAGGCCCATAAGATCCCATAGACAATACACTTTGCAAAAAGGATCAAAATACCCTTCAAGGATTTTGTTTATATTGAAAAGTACATTTAGATACACATCGTAAGACAGACACATTGTAAATCATGCACATATATACATACACATATGTACAGACATACACAGACATATGTACATAAAAATATTTTGCAAACCTTTATACTTTGTATCAATCATTAACCTACTCAACTACTACTAATGTGCTGGCAACATCAAATAGTGCTAGTAAACATAAATGGTTTTACAATATAATATTATATTATATTATTGAGAGGTTTAAAAACTTGTAATTTTGAACACTGAACTGTAGTCAGAAGCATGTGTGTTAGATCCATGTATCAAAAGCATTTTGTTCCCAGCAAATTATGGAAACTGAATAGATATCAAAGGCTGAATATTTATTTAGATGAATTTGAGCATTGGCACTTATTTATTTGCTGTTCCCTCATGCTGTCGAATACCTCACAGTGGTCTCCTTTTTTTGTCAGCATCCCGTTTATGTCTGGTTCCTTTGCCACCCTGGTGGGGATGCACCCTT
The DNA here is from genome assembly GCF_964237585.1 of Gallinula chloropus. Lineage (NCBI taxonomy): Eukaryota > Metazoa > Chordata > Aves > Gruiformes > Rallidae > Gallinula > Gallinula chloropus. The sequence continues at coordinate 13,339 of NW_028168797.1, forward strand.
ACCCCATGGTGAGGCTTATCTTAGTGCTGCTGCTGTAGCTCTGACTCTGCTGAAAGCCTTGTCTACCTCCAAATCCACGAATTAATTTAAACATAGCAAGTGGCTGCAGGACCACCGCACTGATACACAAGCATGAATATCTAATGGTATCACAGGAACCCAGCCAACGCAGTTGTTATTTCAAAAACCAAAATAGATAATATGATCTGAACATGCTAGTGAAAGCTGAAGCATATTAAAAGAGTTAGGACTTTTTAACAGAGATGTGACTTTGAACTTTGTACTACACGTGGCAGGTGACATTGCTTTTTTAAGGTTATTGCAGTACGTGTTGTTCTTTAATTACCTGTGTTCCCACAGGGATATTTTCTCCCCGTGCCCTGTACATGCAATAACTAAAATCAGTGGCTGTGTGAAAGGTTAAGCATCGGGCAAATGGATTTCTGCCTTACTGTCCTAAAGACACATGATAGGGTAAATTCTTCACAATCCAACCACAGAGAAATCAATACAGAGTATGCAGACATTCTTACAGAGATCATAGAGTATAAATACAAGTCTGATTTTTAAAAACTTCCTTATTGAAATAGCTACCCCCCTAAAAAAATAAATTTTTGTTGTTTTTTCAGAAATTGCACTACCTTACCTGCCTGGACACATCAGAGCCACCTGCCTTATTAAAGGTTCATCAAAACTCAGGAAAGACAATATGCAAAATACTAGCAACCTTTCCCTAATATGCCTGTTGTTCTACTTCCCCAAATTAAGAAAAAAAAAACTAAGCAGACTTTGACTTTCAAAATTATATAAACATTTTGAGAGAATTATTTCATTAGTACAATGATAAATCCCCAGTATTTTTAGGGCTCACCTTATTTAGGAATATGTTTCTACTAAACTGCTATGCAAATTAGATAAGCAATTGCATATCTGGGTATGAAGTTGTGTCATAGTTAGAGCACTGGAAATAGTATTACAGTTACGCTTCAGTTATAATAGGATAAGGGAAAAGAAGCTGGCCTGAGCTGTTAAAAATCAGTCCCAACAACTTAGTTCAACGAAAGTATTAGGGCATTCTAGAGCTGACCACTTCTCACTTTCAGTGTCTACAATCAAAAATTCAGTTTAGTTTCAAAGGCAGCTAAAATCTATCAGATCTTATGCTTTCAGCACTGGCATTCTTTAAGGAAAAAATATTTATTTATAGGCATGTCCAGACATATTTTATTGATACCTGCTCACATCTCCAAGTACTGTGATATCAACAATGTATTTCTTGACCTGTTGGCCTGAGGCTTGATCTGGTTATCAGTAGTTGGACCGCATCCTGAAAAGCAGACCCTATAGAAAATCACATGGAAAAAAAAAAAAAAGGAACAATATGACTTCTTTAACTAGCATGTTGTGCCTAACCTATCCACACAGAATTCCTATTGTCTCTCAGCACAGTCCATGATCATGGCACAACTTTTCAATAAAGAGCATCCCGCTTACCAATTTACTATGTTTTGCAGAAAAAAAATTAGAAGTTGTAGAGGCAGGGGAGCTCAAGTTCTTTCCCTGTTAGCATTTCTCCATTTCAAAATCAGATATTCACGAGAATAAGTGTTTAAAACCAGGCTACTGCCCTAAAATATATTGTAGAATAGAGTCAGGTAAAAAAGTAAAAATCCTCAGAAAACCATATATGAACAACACATAACAGGTAAAAATTGTACATAGTCATTATATATTCAAGAATTCAAAAATAATGCAAATATTATTTTAAAAATCACCTGAAGAAATAACCAGAAGTTTGGAGGTTTTCTATTCCTTCTCTGACCTTTGTCTATAAATACTACTTACTGGAAGCCGGGTGAACTGTCTCTGAAACAGCTCTTCACTGCAACATGAAACAGATGTGGGGCTTGGCCATTTGCTTCGCATTTCTTTAGGTTGTCAGCTTGTGTGAGCTTTCTTTTTGCTTTTCTTTTTTATTTTTATTTTGGCTCCTCCACACCATCTTTTTAAAATGTTTATTACTTATTTATAACTTTTTAAAAATGCATGTTGCTGAGTTGAAAATCTGCTCTGAGTTCATAGCTGTATCTTCAACAATTTGGAGAATTCTAGGCAACCTAAGGATATAAACTGATCAATGTTTAGCACTATAGAATAAGCATAAGGAAAAATGATTTATTCCTACTGTCACTACTGTGTGTGATATATGCAGGTTCTCTGATAGTGCTGAGTATATAGAGGAGGATGGGAGAAGTGCAGTGAAACTGAAAATTTCACTCTTCGTCATTCTTTTTACCCAAGCTGAGAACAGAGACCAGATTGTATCTACTTAAAAGGAAGTTAAACGTGTCAGCGCTGAACTAGGTTATCTAAGACACCCTGGGGAATTTATTCTTCAGATCAGTCTTGTATAGGGAACAGGCTTACAACTGCAAGTTATGGTTTTGGTTCTTTGTTTTATAGAATACTGAGAAATCTAAATTTAAGCAGAATTAGTTACAACACTGTGGAAACTAATGAAGAATGTATGGCTAAATTGGTTGACACTGCAAAAACAAGAGCATAATCCAGAAAAGCACTTAGGGTTTTAAAGTGCTCTGTGGATGTGGAAGCTCAAGAATGCTATGCAGGAATCTACTCCCTTAGCCTACTGAGATGACTCTGCCCCCCATCATTCTTCAGGTGTTAAATTAAAACTTTTCTGACATATAAAATTATATTGAAGCAAATCCCCACCATACTCATTGGTGTCTAGAGCAGATTAGCTCAGCAGCCACGCTCTGTGAAAAAACATAAAATAGTCCATCTTTCACACAGCTTGCTTAAAAAGTCCAACCATCTAGCCAAACACAGAGCATGGCTCATTTACTCAGGCTACTGGCAAAGAAAGAAAAAAGGAGTAATCAAACCACTTGTTCACAAAGTGAGGGGTTTAAGTCTTTCCCACCCTACGATGATTTTGATTTTGCAAAATACACTAAGGCTCTGTCTTTATACTTGTCTGCATAAAACTTGTCCTCACAAGTCTTTTTGAAGCTAAACCCCTGGAATGTCAGAAATAGATCCAGCAGAAGAATATGTAAATTGTAAAATGACTTCAATCTATTTCTGAGTGCCTACTCAGCTATGATGGATAATAGAGCCTGGGAATAAGCAAAAGGGCATTTTGTCCTTTAAATTTTGCTGGATTTTTCTGTAGTAGTTTTTTAAAAATATAGGAAAAGTACACTCATTTTGTCATGGCTGATCTTCTAAGCCATCATTAAAAAGGTGGGCAACACACTTACCAACTAACATCCTGGTTTTACACAGAAGACTAACACCCGCCTTGACCAAAAGAATCCTATCCTAATCCTGTAGGAATCCTATAATTCTCAAAATAAACAGGGTAGCATTAGCAGTGCTACCTGATGTTCTACGTGTTTAGAAATCAGATGAAATGCCTTATTTTCTGGATCTTGAATTTTTAATAGTATAAATCTTTTTTATCTCTTTGCATCAGCAAACAACAAGTGTTATAAATTTCAAATGTGTTCCATATTCCTAATATCATCTGTAGAAATTTAAGTCAGCACTGGGAAATTTTCATTTCCAGAACTGGATGATTCACTCTTCCCATTTATGCTCAGGCTGAACTTTTGGTTTAGTACCAAATTTCTTGCTGAAATCTGCAGCCCACTTAAATCTTATTCCCACGGCTTTCAGGCCAGCACTTCACATATATGGAAGCTATGGAAACTTCAGATGAACAATGTTGTGTTTTAATTTAAATCATTAGAAATATAAACTGGTGTCACTTATTCTTCACAACAGCTATAGATCTTTTGTTCAGGAAGCTTTTTAATTTGTCAGCATCTGATATAAGATAGCTAGTTTTAAAAGATAAAAATTTTTAGTTTAGCTTTTCTGTAAAAATCCACTATGCTGTTCACTTTGTTCTAATTGTTATCAGAACTGAAGTCACAGAAACAATGAAAAAGGACTTTTCAAAAACATCAAGGCACTTGCAATATGACCTTTTCTGCAAGCACTGGCTGAGACACAGGTCAGAAACCTCTCAATTATATATGAATTAAAAACTGGACAAAAATGTTAATAAGTTGCTGCTGATACAGAACTGAATGTTAGCTTTGGCAAAGGTTAGTTTGCACCATTTCTCAAACATTTTTCTAGAAAATAGTGTTCAATGTTCCATGGCAGTCACACAGGAAATAGCAGTCAGTCCAAGTAATTATTAATCTCTCATAGTCTTTTTGTTCTAGATAAGGAGCTCACTTGCTATAGTTGAATGCAAGCAAGAGAAGGCAGGAAAGATACCGAGTCATGTGGCTACTTTACAGTGTGATGCTACTGAACAGCACTGGAGTGTTCTAAATCCTCAAAACTTGCCAGTGGGCATATGGAATTTGAAGCATCAGGCCCAAGCGCTTCAGATTTTTGGGATTTAAGCAGTGGTTTTTGCACTAAACTTTTTCAACAAAAGCTGGTATCACAGGGTGTAGAGTCATATCAGTTCAAAGAAAAAGCTGAATAGGCTGTTGGAGAATGATTAAAGAAACTGTATTCCCAACACTAGTATTATGCAAATATGACCATTTTTAGCATTCATTGGGTGCATAAGATGTATTTAAGAATAAAAATATGCTTTAATCCACAGAGAATTACTTCTGTAGAAATAACTGGCAAGAAGACATTTTTAGAATATTCTAATTTATCCAAAGTAAATCATAGTTAAACTATAAAATAAACCATGCATAACTGGAAATGTTTAGGGAATTCTGTTTAGCTTGAAGACATCTAAACACTTTACCTACTTTCAGAAAGTTTTGTTTTAAAATGTGTAGTATTTAAAATTTAAGCTAAACTTGCTGAAGAATAGAAGTATTTTCTTTCTTGGATGTGGGGATCTTCTCTCATGTTTTTTTTTTCATTGATAGCATTGGATTTCAGTTCATAACAGGGTAATTGATTAGCATGATATGAAATTCAACAAGGCCAAGTGCAAGGCCCTGTGTGTGGGTTGTCACAATCCCAAGCACAATTACAGGCTGGGTGCAGAAGGGATTGAGAGTAGCCTTAAGGACTTGGGGGGCTAGTCCATGACAATCTCATCATGAGCTGGCACTACCAGCTCAGAAGGCCAACTGTGGTCTGGGCAGCATCAAAACCAGCATGGCCAGTAAGTCAAGGGAGGTGATTCTGCCCCTGTAGTCTGCTCTTGTGAGACCTTTACCTGGAGAACTGCGTCCAGCTCTGGGGCACCCAAGATAAGAAGGACATAGAGCTGTTGGAGTGATTCCAGAGGAGGGCCAGGAAGATGATCAAGGGGCTGGAGCACCTCTCCTACGAAGACAGGCTGCGAAAGTTGGGTTTGTTCAGCCTGGAGAAGAGAAGGCTCCAGGGAAACCTAATTGTGACTTACCAATACTTAAAGGGGTCCTACAGGAAAATGACAGAGGGACTGTTCACAGAAGGTGTAGTGATACAACAAGGGGTAATAGCTTCAAGTTGAAAGAAGGTAGGTTTAGATTAGACATTAGGAAGAAATTCTGTACTACAAGGGTGGTGAGGCACTGGAACAGGTTCCCAGAGAGGTTGTGGAAGCCCCATCTCTGGCAGTGTTTAAGGCCAGGCTAGATGAGGCTTTGGGCAACTTAACCTAGTTGAGGGTGTCCGTGCCCATGGCAGTGAGGTTGGAACTCGATGATATTTGAGGTTCCTTTCAACCCAAGGCATTCCGTAGTCCTATGATTCTATGATTAACTGGCTCTGATGGGCTGAAATTAAAGCTAGCAACAAACATCTTGTATTAATGTCATTAATATAAATATACATGAATGTCAAGTTCAGTGTTTGAAAAAGATGACAATGAAATGTGAATGATGCCTACTAAGGCAGAAATGAACATTTTAATATACTGTAAGTTAGCATTTTGTTTACAAATTTCTAAGTCCCAAAGAACTCTCAAGGTAGAGATGAGCTGTAAAAAAAGTGTTTTCCTGAAGCTAGGCTTCATAAGTTTTTATGTGGCACAAAAAGACTGACAGTGACTGTGAAGCTATTATCATATGAGTGGATAAAAAAGAGGAATTTAAGGTTTGTTGGCTAAGAATTTATTTATTTATTTATTTATTGTAATATCTTTATTGTAATTGCCTGTAATTTTTGTAGCTTTTAAATAAATACAGCTATGCTTTGCAGAAGAAAAGCTGGGCAGTTCAGAAAGAAATTCACAATGATCTGCATCCAGAACAGTAAATCATAAATAAACACTTAGGAGAATTTGTTTTAAAGCCTGATGTTCAATAGATTTTTCATTTGATTCAAGATTCATAGGCCAGACCCTTAGGTTAAAAGCTGAAAAAGGGGAGTAGAAATCCCTCCTTCCTTCCACAAGGAAGAAAAGTGTTAGAATTCAGACAAAGTCTCAAATATATCAGTGGATTTCTTATCTTTGTTTCCTTATTCTGGCAAAAAATAGATTTAATAATTCACTTTAAAGTGACAGGTTCAAGGATGGTGTCTTCCTCAAATATAAATGAATCCAAACTGTTTCAGGGAGAGTTTAACCTTATCCCAATGATCCCAGGTGCTACAAAAATGAATGGTCATAAGCATCAGAAATCCTTCCAAAGTGAAAGGGGAATTCCTGACAAGCTTAGAAAGTTGCCTTATCTCGTTACCCATTTCCCTCTCTCCTTAACTACTTTTGTGCTATGTTGATAGGCTAGATTCTTCAAGATAAAATAAAGAATTCTTTATTTGATGGGTTGGGGATTTTTATTCTGTAAAAAGTTATACAGCTATTTATCTAGATTTAGATATATAGTTTATAGATATAAATTTAAATATAGATGATAAGTATATGTATATTGTTTAGACTTAGTATTGGACGGAGTTTAGATCTTGATATTAAAATTGCAGTCTGATATTCCCAAAATCTACATATTGCAGATATAAAATTCTCTTTTACAGTCAACAGTTGTCTCTGTAATTATTAGCCTTAACTCTGTAATTAGAAAGGTAACTAATTTAAATTTGCTTTCTCAAGAAAAATACTTTTCATTCTATCATGAATACGAATTAAGAAATAATTTCTGCATTGTTACTTATTTTATTAAAATCAATTCATTACTTTTGTTTGACAACATCACTATTTCCTGGAAAGATAGAAGGGTTGGTTTGGGGTTTTTTTCTGTTTGATTTTGAAAATCTAATATTAATGTATAACATTTTATCAATGTTTGTCAGTAACTATAGCAACAATATTGACAATAAATAAAACCCAAGACATCCTTAATCTTAGTGACAATTTTCTTGTTCATCTTGCTCATCACTGCTCTGCAATTATCTGGCTTTTATGCCTCAAAAGTATTTCCAGATGAACTGACTTCTACTGAAGAGACTTTGAATTGTGACAGCTTATTTCACCTGAAAATTGGAGCAAAGTCACAGTAAGCCTGATTCTGTGGCATTTTACTCTACAATCTAGAGAAGTATACTTTTTTTTTATTTTTCCCCCTCCGGTAACAGATATTTACTCATTCCTTTAAGTGATGTTATTACAGTTAGGTTTTGTACAAGATCTCCTTACACTCAGAATTATCTTCTCAGCCACAGGTAATGAATTGACTCTAAGGAATTAGATACACATGTAAAAATAATCTTTTCTCCTTGCAAACTCTATACTGTTTTCCACTAAGCAGAGGAAATTATAGAGAAGCAAGCTGAAAATGCAGAAAAAAAATTACAGCATACTCTATATTTACTATTCACGAAATTTCTAGGCAAAATCAAGGTGAACCTCTCCCCAGAAACCAAAAGCATAACTTGCCCTTCCCAGACTACCATATATCTCACATAACCAGTTTTTAGGGACTGTAGACAAATATGTTGCAGATAAGTTTATAATAAAGGACTCTCTTTCAGATGACTATAATTTTATTGCTCCTTTCCTCCTTATGTAGTCAATAAACCACATTAATGTTAGAAGTAAATTGTTATTTTTATTTATCATGGGTTTCTAGAAATAGATAAACCAAAACCTTTCAAATATCCTAAAGCCTCTGAGACTGATAAATTCACTTTCTGTTGTTCTTGCCCTTTGATTGTGCATCTCAATCTTTACCTTTTTTTTTTTCAATTTTGATTTCCCACAGATTGTCTTGGCTCAAAAAATTTAGTGCTCTGCTTTTATCAATAGACTTGAAATGGCAGGTTGCACTCCACAGACAAGTTGGGAAGCTTGTTTAATCTTTATGAATGAATTGGAGTTTACATCATAAACGGCTGTTTTCTACACATACTATTGGGTTCAAAGCTGCAGGGTACATTGAGAAATGTAAACACATGTTCCTGCATTTTCTATAAGTAAAAATAGTATTATTTTGATTTAGCTGTGTGCATGAACCTGTTCTGGTCCTTTTATTGTTATTAAAGGCAGAACAAAGGACAAAAAGCATGGACTTGACAAGCACTGAACTCGCAGAAGAAACAAGGGAAAGGACATTACAAAAGAGGACTGAAAACTAAGAGAAATAGAGAAAAATATCTCATAAAGGATATATAAGGAACAAAATACTTATAAGACATGTAATAGGAAAAATATTACATAACAGGAGGATGAAAAAGATGATGTGAGAGAGAAAAGATGTCAGAGATGGTATTGCATAACCACTTCAGCAAGGAATTTACACGGTGTCCTACACTATCCTCATCGCAAAAATGATGAAGCATGGACTGGATAAATGGAAGATAAGATGAGCAGAAAACTGGCTAGACCATCATGCTCGAAGTGTGGTGATCATTAGTACAATGTGCAACTAATAGAAGTCTCTCTCATAATTAATGCTTCACCTCAAGGATCAATACTTGAGCCAGCACTGACTAATGACTTTACTAAGAAACTGAATGATGGTATCACATGCGCTCTGAGCAATGCCATACATGGGGAAGCAGTTAGTAACGTGGAGGGTAGGGCTGCGATTCAAATGGGTTACTGAAGGCCTGACAGAAGTGGAGCGCAGCAAAGGAAAGTGAGAAGTCATGCATCCAGGCAGGAATAATCCCATGCCTCAACACAGACTAGAGACTGACTGCCTATAAAATGGCTTTACAGAAAAGGATGCTGGGGCCCTAGCAGACAAGCTGAAACATAAGCCAGAAGTGCATCCTTGTAGCTTGAGCTGCATTAGTGAGATGGCAGCCTGCGAGTTGACAGATTTTTTTTTCCTTCTATTTACCACTTGTGAGGCTACATCTGGAGTGTCACATCTAATTTTGAACTTCCACAAGAAAAAAAAAAGGTGTTGACTTGCTGGCATGCATCCAGCAAGGTGTCACTAAATGTGCAGGGGCTTGGAAGATAAAGTACAAGGAAAGTTTAACTGGACTGGTCTTAGTTCAAACTTAAAAAGAGGAAAAATAGATATCAATGCTAATACCTAATATCAGAAGGATATTAGGATGAGGATATTAGGATTACTGGACCCAGAATCTTCCTAGAGGTGTGCAACGACAGGTAAGAAGCAATAGACAGCAGTTACAACACAAGATACTCTCACTTGATGCAGGAAAGTTTGGTTGAATACTGAAAATAATTTCTGACAGAAGTGTGGAATCTCCATTCCTGGTGATATGAAAACCTGGGATGGGCAAGGCCCTCAGCAACTTGGTAGAAAATTCCCAGCTTTGAGCAGTGTGTTGTGGTGGATGAACTGTGCCCAGCAGCAAGATGTGTGCCCAGCTGTTCACTCACACTCTCCATCCTCAGCAGGACAGGGGAAGAAAATATGACGAAACCACTCATGGGTCCAGACAGAGATGGAGAGATCACCTACTGATTGCCATCATGGGCAAAAGAAACTCAGGAAAATTAATTTATTTCTAGTTACGATAGATTTGGGTAGTGAGGAAAAAAACCCCAATACAAACAAGCTAACAAACCACTTTGCCTTCCAACCTCATGTTGTGTTTTACACACTCATTTTCACTCCTTCCACTCTCACTGGATCCTGTGGTGGGTCCATTTTTGGAGCCACTACCTTCCAACTTAAGTCACCCCGCGATTTTGTGATCCTGTGTTAACAGTAGACAAATGGAAAGATGAAAGATTACACACACAGAAATAACACTGTCATGGTACAGGTGGATGTAATGGGTGGGGAAGAGGGAAAGAAAAAAAGGAACAGCTGCTCATAAAACGTGTCAGTATATATGGGAATTCCACAGTTATCTTAATTATAGAGGAACTGCAGTATCTTTGTGCATCTATGTTTGCATCTATGTTTTTAAAAACATACTTTGAAATATTTGGAATTGTGATATTTGAATAATTTTACATGGCAATGTGGATGACTTATAAAGAAGTCTTCACTAACTTTAAAACATGGATTAGAAGACAAATTAATGCATTAATTAAGCAAATACAAGGCTCTCTGTTTCACTATGAAATAAGAATTTGATGTAGAAAAAGTACAAATATACAATGATCCTTAAAATAATCAGTGCCTTTTTGACTAATTGAGACAATTTTATTTCATCTATGCCACAGGAGACTATAACCACACAATACAAATCTTTTCATAAACAGAAATATAGCAACAAAGAAAAGACATGACTGTTGTTCCACAATAACATTTTTTTTCTAAATGCCAGTATTATCTCTTGATCTTTGTAAAAAATAGATGCAATCAATCTAAAGTTTAAGTACCTATTTCCAGATTACACAGAAAGTATTGTTTTCATAAAACAGGTAATAGCAGTGCTCTTCTTTTGCTCAGTTCTAGTCACTACTGCAATTCTCAATTTCAAACTGCCCTCCAGGGAAATACTCACGGACTTGTCATCTGGGCTAGAAGTGCAGTCATCACTACTGAGAACCATTTCTCATGCTTGTCACTCAGCTCTTGAAAAGATACACATCCACATATTATATGTCACATACATTCCACACACTGTAAACAATCACCTCACACTTTCAGTCTGCAGAGAAAAAGATGACTATTTGCAGTGCTTACCATAGTGATTTAAATTGAAATAGTATTTACAAGAAAAAAAAAAAACAAAAAAAATCCCCAAATCACCACCCCACAGCTATGAAGTGCTTAGCTCCTGAATCTAGTATAAATGCATTCTGTTTAACACTGAAATTAATTGTTATGATATAAAAATATCATAAAGTTTTCTAGTGTTTTATTTTCTTGAGATTATATGAATACAGGAGTACTGAAACTAGTTTTAAAAATACAATACCAGTGTTAAAGAAATTCCATTGGATTTGCTGAATACAGGGCCCTGTATAATTTGTCTTATCAATTTAATGTATTCATGTTAATAGATTCGGCTTATTGATATTTTCTATGACAAAACAACTATTTAACTACAAACTGGTACAATTGAAACATACAGGTGTCTTGTGAGATTAGTTTTTAAAGCAGATAGAAAACCATCAGAAATCTTCATGGGAATTGGACATCAGAGGTTACTCTGTTTCAAGCATAGTGTTTCTAATACTTCATTCACACTGGGGGAAATGATGAAGATTTTATTACAATTGTTCAAAGAAAGCAGGCTCTGTAACATTGAATCTTCATAGAGAGCAGTTTATCTGACTGCAAATTGTTCCATCAATCCAAAAGTGATACATTATAATTTCTTCTACATTTACTTACTCCTACATCCAATATCCCCATCATCTGGGCTGGGTTGGTTGCACTCCATGATTTCATTTCTTTTATGAAAGCTGAATTCTTTCCTTCTTTCTTTCCTAGAAACCAAGGCACTGAGCAGTATGGTGCCTTTACAGATCTTGATCTCATATAGATCTTGCTGGGGTGAAGCTAGAATATTTTTTATAAAGCATTTATTTTACAACTGAACATGAAAGTTTACCGAACTTTTCTTCCTCACTTTTACTTTTTGCCCATTTCTCTCTTCCTTCCCATGCTTTTGATGTTTTATGTTACACAAGTGAACAGATACACTTCTCCGTGCCGTAGCTTCCACTTCTCATTTTTGCATACCACTTTGTCTGCTGTTTAGTCCAACCACAGCAGATGTGAAGTTACATTTCATGAACCTTCAAAAAATATACAGTAAGTTTTTGCACATTGCCAGTTGTCTCTTTTTGTTCAACTTAAACTAATCTCACTGGAAACTGGAAAACTCTAGGTCAGCTAGGACTGCAAAGTGGCAGGAGACGGTTAAAATATTCTGCTGCCAATTTGGGCTAATTATTATTACCCTAACACATGTTATTGAATTAGCAGATTGAGAGTAGAGGTTCATAACTTCTTAGCTTTCACCATTTTTTCCCATTCCTGAATGCTTATTGTACTCATCACCATTCTGATAATTAAAATTGATATAATTTACAGCTTGTGGTATTGTGACCTGTATTTACATCTTTTGTCCAGCGACTATCAGTACGTTTTATTTATAAAACTGCAGGGATTTACTTTAACAAATCAACAGACTACTTAGTATGTTGGCTATTCTACGCAGGAAAAAGATACAAGCCTTTCTGCAGAGTATGGTATAATTCCAGAATTATGTGCACTAGAAAATCACAGAAATACCATTTTAAGACAAATGTGAGTAGAGAATGTCTTACTCCATCTTAGTACTTCACTTTTATCATCTGTCTAGCAAAGATATCCAAAGACAATGAATTGGCATTCTGTGATTTTGAACCAAGGGATTTATTCCATACATACACAATATGCCTCTACAACCTGAGGTAATCTAGATGTTGATAGTATTTTATTTTAAAAAAATATTTGCAGTGAATGTCATATTTTTATTTACAGTGCAAAGGAAATGCTTGAATATATTATTTCTATTAATGAAATCAAGAAAAACTTTGCCATTTACTTCTGAAGAAGTAGAATACAGCTTAGGTATTGCAAACACTAACTTTATGAACATACAAATGCTAATATGAATGTACAAATGATTAACAAGAATCTCTTTATGATGGAACTAGACAAAACGTCTTTAACAGGGTTTATGCTTCAATTGTTAAAAGCAATCTTGTACATTTTTGACTGCATCCTGCAAACTGCATCCTGGCTTGCAACAGAAATAGCGCAGCCAGCAAGATTAGGGGAGTGATTGTCCCTCTGTACTCAGCACTGGCGAGTCCACACCTCAAGTACTGTTTTTAGTTTTGGGCCCCTCACTACTAGGAGGTATATATTGAGGTGCTGGATTGTGTCCAAGCAAGAGCAATGAAGCTGGTGAAATGCGTAGAGAACAAGTCTTGTGAGGAATGGCTAAAGGAACTGGGTTTGTTTAGCCTGAAAAAAAGAAGACTGATGAGAGATATTGTTGCTTTCTACATCTACTTGAAAAGAAGTTGTAGTCAGGTGGGTGCCAGTCTCTTTTCCCAAGTAAGAAGCGATAGAACAAGAGGAAATGGCCTGAAGTTGCACCAGGAGAGGTTTGGAATTGGATAGTAGGAAAAAAATTCTTCACCAAAAGGTTTGTCAAGCACTGGAACAGGCTGCCCAGGGAGGGGGTTGAGTTGCATCCCTGCAGGTATTTAAGACATGTAGATGGTGGCGCTTAGGGACATGGTTTCCTGGTGGATTTGGCAGTGCTGGTTCGCAGTTGGGCTTAACAAGCTTAAAGGTCTTTTACAGCCAAAACAAGTGTATAATTCTAAAACTCAAATATCTACTGTGGGATTCCCCCTGAAATATCTGATACCAGATCACTGTCAGAAGGAGGACAAGCTGGTTCTTGTATTCAAGCTATTATATCAGTTCTACTGACCACATTTTGTAGGAGAGTGTGTGTTAGAGTTTTTATAGCACTTTCTACTCAAAGGTCTCAAAACATATTTAAATGTTAATATATGATTATTCAGAAAGAGATTTAAATATTGAAAACAAAATAACAGAGAATAATACATGATCCCAAACTGAAATTTTAACTAAATCTCTGCTTAATTCTAATGCATATTTATCATATAATCATGCAATAGTTTGGGACAGAAAGGACAAGGACATCTTCCACTAGACCAGGTAGCCCAAAGACCCATCCAACCTGGCCTTGAACACTTCCAGGGAGGGGGCATACACAAGTCCTCTGGGAAACCTTTTCCTGTGCCTAACCAGCCCCATAATGGATAAGTATACCTTCAAATGAGTATATATGTATCTTCAAATAAGTGTACTTTCAAATAGTATAGTTTCAAATCAGATTTCAGTTCTGAAATAAGGTATCACGTTGGACAAGGCACCTATTCACCAACACCATCATCATTGTGACCATTGTCTAATCTGATTACTTTCTTTTACTCTAATTTTATCTATATTCCCATCCTTTTATGAGGTGAGTGGTGAGTCAGTCTTTTTCCTTTTAATTGGCATATGGATATCATGCAAATCAGAACTGTCTTTTCTAATTCAGACCTTCTGTTTTCATTCTGCATACACTGCAGAAAGGTTTCAATAACACACACACAAACGTGTTTCTTTACTCCTCATCATCTTCTGCCTTTTCCTCTCCCCACTGAAGAAAAAAGGGAGGGTCACTTTTCATGTCTTCTTCAATGAGTTAACTACATTTTTTGCCTGTCTCACTTTGAGCGTTTAACTGTCATAAGGGCAGAGCAAGGGCCTTTTCATACATTGTGAAATAATACATTGTCTCTTTGAAGATAGCACTGTCATTTGTTTTCATTTTGCCAGTATGTCGCACTTCAGATTGAAATATATATTAAAGGGAAAGTCCTCTTTCTGAGAAATAGAACAAAGCGGATGAGTTATCTTAAACCGCATTTTATCTGAAACACAATCTTTTAGTACAAATAGCATGATGGATTATAAAATATATTTTGAAATTCAATACTGTTTTCTTGATTATATTATTGTAATTCTAGAGAAGAACACAGGGGACAGGTTTTCACCTTGTCAACATTTTAGCTTCATTATACAAGCTTGTCTATGTTTTATGTATTATTCTCAGAAATAATAATCTGATATATATTTTGAATACATAAAAATATTATTTTTCTTATATTTATTCTTATGTTATATATTAAAAAAAACAAACAACAAAACAAAACAAAAAACCAAACACTTTCCCTGCAATAGAAGAGGGAAGAAGAATATAACACATTTTTTGCTTTATAGGACTCAGTAGTCAAGAATATAGAAAGGGTTTGGGCTTACCATTTACCATGTATTTGAAGACAATCACTGAAATACAATTAATTCTACAGACAGTATCAATGTCTGCATGTGTCTTGATGTGCTTCTAGCTATTTACAAGTTCACATTACCAAAAAACAGAGACTTCAAAATAGAAAAATTACAGAGTCCAGAAATAATATAGGATAAATAATATAGGCTATGTTTAGAATTAATAAGAATACTATGTATAATCTTCTTGCAGAAGCCACCCCTGCAGCCTTCCTTCTCTACCAGAACCCAGCCACACAAAACTACAAACCCCTTTGATCATTTTTGTGTTCTTCCTCTGGAAAGCACTCCAACAGGTCCATGTCCTTCTTTTGTTGAGGGCTCCAAAGCTGGACACAGCATTCCAGGTGAGGTCTCACCAGAGCAGAGTAGAGGGGTAGAATCACATCTCAGTCTGCTGGGCACACTTCTTTTCATACAGCCCAGGATGCCATTGGCCTTCCAGGCTGCAGATACACATTATTAGCCCATGTCCAGCTTCTCATCCACAAATACTCCCAAGTCCTTTTCCTGAGGGCTGCTTTCAAGCACATCATCTTCTAACCTGTATGGGTAACGGGGATTGTCCTGACCCAGGTGCAGGACCCTGCACTTGGCTTTGTTGAACCTCATGAGGTTCACCTGGGCCTACTTCTCCAGCTTGTCCAGGTCCCTCTGGATGGCATAACCTTATTATCATGTGGGATTTTTTTGTTTCTGTGTGCAAATATGTGTCTATGTGCTGTATACACATATATTTATGTATGTAAGCATACAATTTCTCATAGGTTGTTATTCTTCAGCCGACAGTAATGGTACCTATATACTGACATATGTAGCAAGTAGCAGGTAAATAATGTCTGACCTAGCTGATCTACTGCCAGGACTTAGAATTATATTTGTCTTAAATGTCACTTTTGTTCGTTGTAACTTTTTCTGTGTACCACTGCCAGCTACTGGATAGAAAATAATTACTCATATGTTATTTAGAGAATCTAACATTTTTTAGTCCATTTCAGCTGAGATGTTTCTTCAGTGTACTACAGTAAGACCAGATTTTCCTTTATTTGTTTATTTTGTTTTTTCAAGAACAGATTATGAACAAATTATCTCTCTGCCTAACCGTGTACCTATTTGTCTATTTGAATGTTAGCCAAGGATCAGAGTATCTGAGGGTAAATAGAATCAGAGATCATTCAAGGTTAAGCCAGCCACAGACCACCCAAAAATTTCTCTGAATTTTCATTTCTCTAATTGATATATATGTGATATGTTAAAAAAGCAGAGTGCACTGAAATAAAATAATTTCCTCAACTGCACATGAATTTGAGCATATACATATTTGCAAACATACAATAAACAAAGATAATGTTAGCTCTACAGAGATTTTTGCATGGATCTAATACCCCATCATCGTATGCAGGAAGAACTACAAAGGTAGTCTATAGACAGAAAAGTTTAATACAAGTTATGTGCCAAGAATTAAAGAATTGTTTTGAAATCCACACAGATTCTATATTCTGAGAATGCACACCGGATTTCTTTATTTTGTTCCACTGATGACAAGACATAGTCTAAGTTCTCAAAGAAAAAAGACTTTTCAGGACAGGGAAAATAAATCATTACCATAGAAATTCTATGTTTTTTCTTTCTTAAGACACACCTGAGATTACAAAATGGGATGTAATATGAGAAAAGGTGAAGTAAGTGACCTTTTATTTTCACATGATTCTAGGATTTAAGATTTTTTGTATAGCTGATAAAGCTTATCATTACCATGGTTTCACAGTCTCTAAAGACTTACCATAATCTTTTAAAGCATCTACACTATTAATATGATCCTGAAAACTACCAATTATAACTAAGTTAATTCCTTAACTCTAACACTATTATACTTTTAAAAATATTATTGTAAAACTTGAAAAACAATTTTATGGTGTGATGGAAGCTGACATTTCTAGCATACACAGTTTTTTCCTCCGTTTTTCTCTTTCATTTCAAATAAAGAGAGAAAAGTATGTTTGAGGAAGATAGTAGAAAGAAAAGTCTTTTACAAGCAAGCCTGGGAACCATTTTCAAATTATTCCAACACACTATCTGTCAGAATCTAGAATTACTGTAAAGCTTTGCAGTAATTTTCACAATATTATTGGATACATTAGCTGAAATGAAAGAACCATTAAATATAAGTAACTCGAGAACACAAGGACAATAAGGGCAAGCAATATGACTAAAAATCAAGAGAGGGTATGCAAAAAATTTTATATCTATTGACATGGTTAAAGTGGGATATTTCTGGCCAATTCCTGCATGAAGTTCTAAGTATGCCTGTAAAAAATGTATGTACAGACTAGTACTTGTACAGTAAGAATGAGGTAAACTTGGGTTGATAACTTCACTAAACAACACACAAGAATTTCACATCAATTTCTGAATTTCTAGCCATTATATTCTTTGTGTGTGAAATGCTTGCACTTGTATGAATATGCAAGCAAGCAACTGCACTTATGCTTCTTTAGGCTTGCCAATGTATTATTTCTTAGAATGCAATATACAACAGCTCTTGCCAAGTGAAAGTGTTGGGGTGAGAATTAAGCATATAAATTATTTTCCAGATTAGAAGGCAAATGGGGAAAAGGGATAATGGTGCTTTTTTCTTTGTTTGTTTTGCTTTTGTTTTAAATTTAAAAGAAAAATAGCCCTTTGTCACTTAAAGCAACAAGCAATTAGACAAAAAGGATGCATGCTACCGTAAGTACTATTTTGAACATATAGCCTTCTATTTTTTCTCCCTAACCACCAATATTCTGTGCATTTAGATCAAATTATCTGATCAAAACCACATTTTTATCAAGGTTGCCTTTAACCAATAAGAGCAAAACAAAGTGAAATATTTCATCAAGGTTCAATCTTGTAAACTCTTCAAAATTAAGAAAAAGCAAATACCAAACCCAAGCAGAACAAACCAACTTGCTTTTCAGAAGATGCAATGTGGTCTGTCTTTACAGATGTACATAACAGTTTTTCTTCCTGAAATTATTTTAACTGAGCAGTACTAAAAATACATTTTCAACAAGTACACTAAATATCTCAGTGGGCCCTGACTAGACCCAGTCTATTTAGAAGCATACTGAGCTAGTGACTACTTGTTTGTAGCTAGCTAAGAGGGGAAAAGAGCATGTGAAGTTTGTCCTGTGTATCTCATTGAAATCAGTTAGGTAGGCCCTTACCAATGGAGGCCAGAGTGTGGTGTTGTCATAGAATGATAGAATCATAGAACGTCTTGAGTTGAAGGGACCCGTAAAGAACATCAAGCCCAACTCCTGGCTCCAGACAGGGCCAGCCAAGTCAGAGCATGTGACTGAGTGCATTGTCCAGATGCTTCTGGAACTCAGTCCACTTCCCTGGGGAGCCTGTTTCAGTGCCGAGCCCCCTCTCAGTAAAGAGCCTCTTCCTAATATCCAGCCTAAACCTCCTCTGTAACAGGTTCGTGCCATTCCACTGGTCACCAAAGCAACGGGATTGGTGCTTCCCCCCTTCCTCCCCCTTGTAAAGAAGCCATAGACTGCGATAAGGTCGCCCCTCAGCCTCCTCTTCTCCAGGCTGTATTATCTCTGCTGTTTATAGTTTAGCATGAATATGCTGCTTCAGTGTTGAATGAGTGCACGGTGAAGACTTCTTGAGTCTACACCTACTCATTGTGAGGAGCAATTCTTAGAGAAGAGGGTGCTTTTCTAGCTAGAATTCTTGGAAGTCATTCATCAGCCTAAAACTCAATTCCTGGAAAATATGTTACTTCAGCTAACATCTGGACATGAGTCAGTTGGGGTTTTTTTCACATAAAGCTTACAAAAGACGTATTACCTCTGAACCTTCTCTTGCTTTAGGGAGAGTTCTGTCTCCAAAGCAGAAAGAAATCCAGTTTCTGAAAACGGGTAAGTCAATTTCAGCAAAAAGTAGTGTTATACAACTAAGAAAAGCAGTGATATAGAAGACATTAGTTTCTCTTCTCTGGCACTATTAACTACAATGGGGCTAAGTAGATAAGGTAACTTAACTGTGTATGGCAAGAACAGGCATTTAGTCAGAGTACGTGCTGTAGCAAAGTAATCCAGCATTTACTACAGAATTGCAAGGTAGAACAGTTTTGTGAGAATAAACTAAAATAAAAACAAAAGCCTTTTCCTATAAGTAGGGTCTAGGAAGTGTTTTCCTTCTGGAAATAAATAATCTAAGACACCTTTCTACCAATTTTATGTACTTTTAAGGCACCTATTACAGTAATCTATAAACACGAACATCCTTGTTTGCCTTTTATTCTCCATGATTCTCTTTCCCTGCACTTTCATCTTTTCTTGTGTTGACTTAAAGATAAATCCCAGTGGTACACTGTGTCTTTCCTTTTGCTGACACTGTAAACCAGGATTCAAGAAACACAGAGGAGAAAAGTTTTTCCTGTTGTACTATCAAAAGTGTAATATCAAAGTGTGTTGATAAAATTTTTGATGTACACTGTCCTGAAAGGTATATTTTTTTTTACTGTAACTCTTATAAGGAATCTTGAGCATATATTTATCACAGGACAGCAGCTGATCAGGTAATAAAGATATTCATACTTTTTCAGCTATTGGAAGCATGTGTCTTTCCAATTATAAGCAGTATACCTAAAGAAGTTATGTAGATGGTATATATCAACTGATATATATCAACTGTTGATAACAGATTCCAGAAATCATTCTTATTCTTTCATTATGTGCGTAGCAGATGTTTTACTTTCCTTCATAGCATGCAACAGATAATTATAATTCATTGTAATGAAATGATATTTGTATTTTTTGTACCTTACCTTTACCCTTTTGTATGAGGGTAAAGGAAGTAAAAGGTTAAAAAACAGGGTTTGCATACCATGGATTAAGTAAACTAATGAAAAATAGTATTAATGAAAATATTCTTCAGTAATCTGGATATGAATCTACTATAGCAATCCTAAAATACAATGTTGAAGGAAAATATTTATTAAAACTAAATAATCAATTAACAATGAATCAGTGTTGCACCATTTCCAGTAGCTGGGTACTTAGGCCATGCTTTTGTATAGTGGCTAGTTATGACATTTTCCCTCTTAAAACTACATAATGAAACCCACTAAAAGTTAATATATTCTATGTTTACACAAAATTTATGATTTGAGTGCCTCGCAATTGGTTAAACTGCATTCTATCATTTAACTTTCCTGAAATAAACCCCCAGAGTATGTATTTTCATGCGAAGATTCAAATTTTTAACTGTAGGAAATTAACATAAAAGTTTTTGACTAATTAAAAAGTTGCAGTCAGAAGCTACAGCTAACATAAGAGTTCAGTTATTAACATCCTAACTCGGTCTGCATGTGCGTGTGCATGCATGTGTGTATTTGGAGCAGAGGAAACATCAGGGAAAGGATTAAAAAAAAAAGTTAGTAAAAAGCTGCTCTGATTGGCAGAATTACATGACATTTACTGCAATAGAAAATTATAGAAATATTAAAGCTATTAGCTGTCAGTCATTTCTGTGAATAGTACTAAATTAAGGTTAGAGAAAAAAGATCTGTGCAGATTTTTTTTAAAGTGAGTTTCACAGAAGCAACAGAAGTGTTTAGAAAATGCTGCTGTAGAAAGTCTTTCATTTCTCTTCCCCCCGCTTCCCCAGTAAAGTAAGGCATTGAGAAGTACAGTATTAGTCTAAACATCCCCGTAGAGAAGTGAAAAGGAAAGAGAACTTGAGGCTCAGAAATATACAGCAATTCAGTGTGGAAACATATAATTTAAAAAGGCAATTTCCCCCCTCTCCCCCCAAAACCCCTGAAATTTGGAAAGGTCAAACATATTTTTACAACTTATTTTTCTTAAGAAATAAACAGTTCTACCATCATGCTAGAAAATGTTCTTTCTTTATTGTTATCTTCCTTGAGAACCCTCTGCCCTGGAGATAGTTTCTGTAATTCACTGAAAGAGCAGCTGGAGAAAGTAGAGAGAACGACAGAAATTCAAGCACCTATGAAGTTGGAGCCTGTGTGCTTGAAGCAAACTCATTAAAGATCAGCTATTTAAGCTATCCCATAAACCTTGCTCTACTGATTGCTGTTTGAGTGGTGATAGTATGTTCTGATGGTAACTTTTCACAGCATAGGTAACTGCCTCTCAGGTTTTGATTTTGTGCAGTGGTGTTAATAAAAGATTGACCCAGTATCACAAATGTATCTGTTGCAGGTGAAAAGCCAATCAAGATGTCTGAAAACTTACTCTTTTAAACACTACTATTAAAATTAACTAAAAGGCTTCTATGACATCCAAATGATTACAGGATAAAGATAAATCTATAATCCTAGGGCAAAAATAATTTCCAAAGAAATCTGACTGCCAAAGCATGGCATTTAAACTCTGCAACTAGATATGCAGTGTCCTTGTACCTTCTAAAACCTGTTACACTCACAAGCGTAAGGATACTTACTTCAAATTCTGTATAAAAGCATATCCTTAGGAGGTGTCTAGTATCCGATCATGGCAACAGCGTATTGGAAGGTGATTTGTTACACAAAGTCAGCATGCAAACTGTACATGTCTATGCACAGTAAAAATCTATCAGAGTCTTCACATCAGCACTCAGTATGTAAGTGTGTTTACTGCTACAGGCACCACTGCTTCCTTTGCTTTGCACGCTTCCTCAACTCGCTGTCCTGTGGTTAAGACCTCAGATGACTGGTCCCTAAATTGTAATAAACCTTTATGCTTAAAGTTATTTTGAATCACAGATAATAAATTTTAAGGTTTAAATTCCTGAGTCAGGTTCTTAATACAATAAATTGTGATTTAGATAAGCAGACAGGGTTTGTTTCCAAAACATGCTAAGTTTGGTTTATGTGTAATAGTTACAGGTTTTATAAGCTGACAGGCAAAAATTCTGCCTATAAATGCACTTTCCTACTATGACTTAAACATGATGTTAGAATAAATCAACAAATTAACATTTTGAGGCATTAAAGACATAGATCACGGTACTGATCAGTGCAATATACTCGCTACTTAGTTGGAAACACTGGAGAATTGTAACATGAGATTCTTATGCCTACTTCTCTGAATCACAGAATATTCTGAGCTGGAAGGGACCCATAAGGATCACCAAGTCCAACTCCTGGCTCCACACAGGGCCAGCCAAGTCAGAGCATGTGACTGAGTACATTGTCGAGATGCTTCTTGAACTCAGTCAAGCTCAGTGCTGTGACTACTTCCCTGGGGAGCCTGTTCTAGTGACAACCACCCTCTCAGTGAAGAAGCTTTTCCTAGCATCCAAACTAAACCTCCCATTGCAGCTTCATACCATTCCCTCAGGTTCTATCATTGGTCACTTAGAGAGGAGATCAGTGCCTGCCTCATCAGGAAGCCGTAGACTGCAATCAGGTCTCCTCTGTCTCCTTTTCTCCAGGTTGAATGTTGTGTCCCTAGTCGTTCTCTTTACCTTTTCTGCTTCTTTCTGTCAGCTACTTTTTTGTGGAAGGATTTGAATTGCTCACTGTAACGAAGACACTACATGGATTTCAAAAACAAAGAAGATCAGATTGAATTTAAGAACAAAACTTTCACTGCGAAGATAATCAAGCGGGATGGCCAGAGAGGCTGTGCACTGTCTGTCCTTAGAGGTCTCAAGACATGTCTGACTAAAACACTGAATCTAATCTCATAGAAGTCTCTACGTCAAGCAGGAGGATTGACTGAGTAACTCCTGAAGTCCCTTACAATCTGAATTATTTTGTTCCATAACCATATTTATTGAAGGGAATTTTTTTTTCTTCAGTCTTAAAACATAATGAAAATTTTGTTTTCACTCCTTGGATGCTACTGAATATCAGTCAGAGTTGTATTAAAACTTTCTAGTATAAATTGAAATGTTTTATTCTTAAAATCAATAGCCAGCTATAACCACTTTGCTTTATACATAAGGTTGAGATTGTTATTTCTTATGTTCTCTACTTAAAAATTGATGATATTTTATTGAATAATTATTCAGTTTCATGGGGTTCTTCAGAGTAGGCCCTCCTATTTAGTAGTTGGAGTAACAGTATCATCTGCAACCTCATAACATCACAATCCCTGCCTTTTATCATATCATATAGATCTTGTAGAGTAGATTATCTAATCCATTTAAAGCATTTGTTTCATGTCTACTACCTACCTATGTATAGATACAACAATCTTTATCTTATGTTTACTCTGCTTCCTGAAAAGTTGATGATGAGAGGTTGCATTTCCCTCTATATTCACTATTTCTAGTTTCATTATAGTTTAGTACAATTTGCTTAACATAGGTGTCAACTTTATTTATCAAAAACTTCCTGGAATCTGACATATCCTTTTTTATAAACAAAAGAAAACAAATAAAACATTTGCCTTTTCCTTTTCCTCCTGGAAAAAAAAAATGTATTTAATGAAGAGGCTTGGCCTGATAGATTTTACTCTTTTGGTGAGCCTTTTTCATTTCTCATTTTTGTATAGTACCTTTCTGTTATTAGTCACTACTGTCGTGGACATATTGATTTTGTTGCTTTGCAAGGATGTTCAATCAAAGTACTTTATGAAGTATAAATCTAAGGACTATTATGAAATTACTCTCTAATAACAATATGGTTAACATATTTTTCCATAATTATTTATCTTCCTACCAATTCATTGCCTTCAGTCACCCTCAGAATGTACAGCATGGTCTGCTGTGGCATCTGGAATATGTTATGCTGATTATCTGGTTAGAAAGGAAAACAAAGATATTTTTAGAATCTTACAAAATAACGATTTTCCTAACGTAACTCCACTGTAATTTTAAATAAAATTTGAGGAGTTGCCAGATACACAATATTCAAAACATCCGTTTATTCTGTTTTTAAATTAATGTTCCTATACTCTGGAGGGGGAAGGCAGGAGGGTGTTAATATTATCATGGTTACAGTAACTAGAATTTAGTACAAATAGTATGTTAGAATTAATCAATTACCATTACGTAGGAATAGGATTAATGGTAAGGCACTTACAGCTGTGTAATCACAGGTGTTTAAACAAAAATTATAACTATACTCAGTGTCCCTTTCCATGGATGAACTAATCCTCAGACGAGTAAATCAGTAGATAGTTATAAATGAAGGACTGACAAAGGTACATGCACAAATATAATTAAAATGTTTGAGTATTTTTTAGTTTGAGAAGAATAAGGTAATTTAGATGTCTAACACAGAACACCGAGACCTTTTCTAAGAAAGGATGAAGAGGAGACAGTGACCTCCAAGATGGATCAGCAGAATTTAAGATCCAAAGCAGAACCAAGACTGAGTAATCAGTGACACGTAAAGAAAAGAAGATGAAAAACATTTATGGACTTTCAGCCAACCAAAAGAAGAACATGGCGGAAATTTTCAGGGAGCTTTGTCTATTGTGTAATTGTGTTAAAAGGGTATGTAAGGTCATAAACATAGCACCTGGGTTGCCATTCACTAAGAATTTATTGCAAAAGAACACATCAATTTCAAGCCTTAAGATAAGGTGGGGAAACAAAACAAAATGTAACGAAGCAGAGGGAAAAATTATTAAAGTCTACTATATAAAATGTTTAATTAACTGAATTCATAAGGTTGCATAGCTTCTACATAGTGTATGTGCTGTGAGCCATGCACGAATGAAAGATCGTGTGGAGAATTTCTTTGTGAAAGAAGGAATAATGATTTATCTTTAAAGATTCCTTCTCACTTGAGAAAATCACAAGACTGTCAGAAGAAATGTAATTTTGAGTAGTGTCTTCAAGGTGTAAGGGTCTTTATGTCTTCTGAGAGGATGTGCCTAGGCTCTAGACAGCTATGTTTTCCAATAAGCTCAGTCTGGGGGTGCTCCACCTGAGCGAACATTGTATGAAGAAAAAGGAGACCTATGAAGATTGTCTAATCCAGACTCTCTGCTCAAAGTGTGGTCATCTAGAGCAGGTTGTCCAGAATATTGTTTATTCAGGTTTGTTTATCACCAACAAGGAAGATTCTGCAATCTCTGTGCAAGCTAATCACCCTCAGAGCGGTCCTTCATGGCAGCTGGAGCTCAGCCTGGTGCACCCTGAGATGCAGACATCTCCATCCCAGGATGTCAGATCAGCCTGTTGCTTTCCCATTTGCAAGTTCACCCGGTATGAAGGCTGAGCGTGTAGCCCAGAGACGCATAAGCACACCGGACACTAGCATCAGCAGCCACGCAGACTGCTGCAGACACATACAGTGCTACCAGATCTCACAAAGCCTAAGTACAAATGGACAAGTCCTGTTCCTCATCTCTGACCGATCAGAATGGCAGTTCACCATTGCAAAACCACAAGATTCACAAGCACACTCACACAGATCCTTTGCCTACCAACATGGGTCCCCAGCCCATCTTATAAACATGTCCAGACCCTGAGCCCACTTACCTAGTATGCAGGTCTCCTTCTACTTGCCAGCTAGTCCAGCTTAATTCCACTAGTGAATTGCACATACACAGGCACAGTGTGAAGTTAAGAGAAAAATGCATATACCTCCATCTTTCCAAATGCTGTCATTTCACATACCCACCGTGACCTTTTCTGTTGCTGACACAGACCTAAGGCCCTGGGAACTGCAGACCCTTCTCAGATTGCTGGCATCCACGCCCTTCTTCCATGGGGATTCCTCCAGTTGCTGACACAGAGACCTACAAGCCTGCAATCCATGGCAATTTCTCCAGCTGTTGGCACTTGGACATGGCAACACACACTCTGAGTTCCTCTAATTCCTGGCACCTAGAACTATAAGCCCTGAAGTCCTTCCCCAGTTGCTCACCCTCAAATCTCTATTGCATGTCCATCACTCTGCTTGATGCCACCTAGACCTGAGAGCCCTGTGACTTGCAGCCTTTTCTCCAGTTGATGGTACTTAAATCTTTCAACACATACATACATGCATGCCTATGGTCCCTCTCTAGTTGTCAGCACTTACAAACTGTACAGCACATTTTCCCTCCTACCCGATGTGGTCTCTCCAGCTGCTGGTATTAAGACGAATAGACCCTGTGACTAACATCTCTATGGCTGCTGTCACTTAGACCCTGCAGCATTCACACGAAGAGAGTGAGGTTACATGTAAAAAGTAAAAAAAAAAGCCTAAAAAGATTTATTTAGAAGATAGGATAGATTTCAGTGATAAGGCATGGGGATCAGTTAGACAAATGTACTCACTGGCATTGTTTTTGCACAATAGGTTCCTTTTTATACATCCTCCTTCCCATTTTCCTACAGTTGTTCCTTCCTGACTCAAATCCTTTCCTCCTTTTGGACTTTCCCCTAAATATCTTACAAAAAGTTTTTCACCCGTTCAGAGGTTCTTCTGCGAGTAACTCATAATAATCATGCTAATCTGGATTCATCCTTCTTATCATTTACAAAGTTCAAGCTGACCTTCTTCAAGGATAGGCTATGCCTGAGCAGTTTTGTTAATGGCCTATCTGTCAGTGGCTGAAGAGTTCAGTTCTTCATTATTGTCTTGGCCATCACCTGCTTGTTAGGTTTTCTGTATCTATCTGTGTGTTTAATTTATCGCTTTCCTTTTTTTTATTTCATTTATGCTGAGTGGACTTTAACCAGAGAACTTAATGAAACAGATGTTCCCATATCCCATGTACCTTACCACAATTTCAGACAAGTCCAGAGGCCCTGAAGTGCTGGTGGTGTGCCCTTTTAATAGTGCAAAACAATATTTGTCAGCCTACAGCAGCATACTATCAGCAAGCTGCAGGAGCCAAGGGTGACCCCAGCATGTGCAGTGTCCTCACTGATGGGCGCAGTCCTGCAGAGTTCAGGGCTTGTAATGGGGATCTACTGACATCCTGACTGTGACAAGAAATGAATTGAGGCCAGGATCCTTGCAGGAGGTCAGGAACAAAAGGAGACTAGGCAAAATGGAGACAAGGCTGTAACAAGGATTCAAAGCCCACCCAGGAGGCTAAACCTGAGACAAGGTGACACACAGGTCCAAGGGACCCTTCTAGGAGATAAGACAGCTGAAAACCAGGACGAAGATGCATCCAGGAGGCAGGTCCAGAGGCAGGGCTGCGCGCAGGTCCTCCTACAACAGAGCTCAGGGCTAGACTGGTGTCCATGCCTGAGCTTAAGAGCCCATGGGCTCATTTGTGTGGGTGCAGGTCCCAGGTTAGGATGGTCAGGGCCACTAAAGGCCTGTTAGTCTCCTCAGGGCTCTAATCCATGCTCTCTGAAATTCCATCAGATCATCTATTCATAGTGAATGCATGAATACATGAAATACATTTTACCAGGTGAGACAGTAATCCAGTTTTACAAAATAAAAGCAACTATTATTATTCACTTATTGATCTATTTATTCATGGAGCAAAAAATACTTAAACATATTAGTATACAAAACCAGAAAAACCAACCAAACAAACAAAACCCAACCAGAAAATACTTTTACAAATAATCTTTTACATCTTGTACCATAAATATCATGTCCATAACTGTAGATAGTAGCATAATGAAAATGCCATGTACAGAACTTCAAATTCTATCAATAATGCAGTAGCTTTCTTACCAATATGTCCGGAAGAACCACAAATCAAACCCTCTCTAAAAATGTTATGAGCTAAGAAATTGTGGAATATGTATATGCACTTTGTACTACATGCTATTCACTTCCATCTTATTACATCCAGTCATAGCTCTGTCCTTTCTGGAGTGGTCTGGGATGGGAAGATGTTTTTTCACACTTGAGTGTCAACACTACAGTGCATTTCTCAGATGGCATACATGGTAAATGAACGTATTACAGATGGTTGTGACCAGCTATAGCAATATTAATCCATGGGCAGGTGACTCAAATCACATTAAGATCTCCAAAAGCAGCATTTCTACGAACAGCATTAAGTGAATGAAGAAAAGTAATGAAAAATGTTTCTGTTCTGAAAAGCAGTATTTATGTAGCTGCTGTAGCCTCTCCCAGTCACCTAGCAACGTCCCTGCTGGAAGCTGAATGTGGCTGTTATAGTCTGCTCATGTATATCTGCAAATGAAAGTGAATAACTGCTTTTCTCTGCACGTTATGACTGGCAAGGTGGAAGTCAGGTTTTTTTGAAAGGTATATTTTTTAATGATAATCACCTATTATTAAGTGCTGCTGACTGACATTAGAAGATATTTTAGTATGTTGGGTTTCAACTAGAGTTATATCATAAAATTTACTTATTCTTACGCAAAGAAGTGACACATGTGAAGCAAAGTTGGCTTAAAAACCCAAACCCCTCAACCCAAGCAGATATCTTAAAAAAATGTGATCTTTTTCAAATTATCCTTACTTGTAAGAATCATTATATATTTATGTATTGTTTCATTAATTGCCTGGGCCATTGCTGCTCAAGTCCTGTAAAGAGTAGTATAGTATTTGTAAGGAAAATTGTAAAAGTATGGTTGGAGTACAAGATCATAAAAAACTAAGTTGCTATGAGGGGCTGTACTGAAAAGTTAAAGTCTGCAGAAAATTTTAAACTTTAAAGTTTATTGTTCTCTGTCCACAAAACCGTCTGACACTAGCTGGTATCTGTAACATTGATTCACATTAATCCATTGCCATTTTACTGTCAGATGTGTCTTCAGTTTAGCTTTTAAAAGGCTTGGTCACTCTTATTCAGGCTCATAGAACCAAAATTTTTCCCTATTCATATTTGCCATGTGCTTATTTCAGGTGCTTAATTGGGTTTGCAGTTCTTTGCTCATACAACTGGCAGAACCCAACCAAATTCTTCAACACAAATTTTGCACACAGAAAAAAAAAAAGAACAAAATGAAAATATCTATGTAAATAAGATGCAAGATTCTCATAAAACATCAACAGATTTTCTGCTCCAAACACCTATAAGCATCAGTTATCACACCCAGTGTTGTCAGGCTTTCCAGTTTCATTTAAGGTTACAATATAAATTTTAATTAACTCCATCATATTGTTTTATGCTTTCACTTGTGTTGCATTGCTTGTGTAACATACTACCACGGGTAGGATAGAACAAAGATTTAATATCTTAGTTTTTAAAAACCTCCAAAAAAAAATAAAACATTCTCCCTCTTCATCTTTTGAGATTTCATTTATCAGAGGGAAATGTCAGTTTACATGGGAAAATCTCAGACAATGTAAAAAAAAAATGGTGAGGCAAATCTGAGATGACATTGAGTGGGTTTGAATATATTCATAACTATTGTAACTAGAAAGTGCTGTCAATTGTGTTACTTAAAATTTATGGATTCAAACCTACAAAGTATATAGATTTGAGCAGCACAATCCTCAGTTACAAACTGGGAAAAGTCACTTCTGTGGCTCCTAAAGAAACTGCTTGTTGTGTGCAATGTGCTGAACATATACAAGTTGGGTTTGCTGCTTTCGCCATCTGCAGCTGCATAATTTGTAGCAGTTATCTCTGCATCTGGAAGAAAGGTGGCTAAGAACAAATGAACAAAAGAGAAATATCCTGAAATAATTTAAAAAAAAAAAGTTATTTTTAATTCTAGATATCAAAATACTCACCACTGCTCAGATGTGGTTGTTTAAGGCAGAATTCTTCCCCTCAAAATAAGAGATCATCCTTTCTTTCACTGTTGAGATTATTTTCGAAGAAGGATAAATTAACTGAAATTGATTGACTGGCTTATTTTTTCTCCACATCCTGTCAGCAAAAGAAATTATCAATAATGTTGAAACCTCTTAACAGGTTACAGTGGTATGAGATTTCACTTGCCTTTGGATAATCTAGTTAAACCTATGTACTCTGAGACACAGGGAGTGCTTCAGGTAACATACATACAGAGCATGTATCACACATACGTACATATATTTCTACACATAGTACGTATAGTACACATAGACATGTGTGTGTGTGTGTATATATATATATATATATACAGATTTTAAAAAGTAAAAAATACAGAATAATAGTCCAGGGGTAGACTGTTGATTACCAATATTCTGTATTTTTGCAAGAAACTGTTGGTGTGCCCACTGAGTTAGTGTAAATATTAAGAGTTAATCAAATATTACTATACCCACCAATTTCTCAGGTGCAACAGTACATAAAAATATGCATGCATGCATTCATTAAGAGGGAAAAATAGTTGGTTTTGCTAAGAAAGAGAGGCATATCATATTTGCTCCATTTTTTAAAATGAACATTTTTTTAAAAGCATCTCCTCATGTTTGAACTATTAATCTTAAAAATCCTGTCAGA
This sequence comes from Gallinula chloropus, assembly GCF_964237585.1. Classification (NCBI taxonomy): domain Eukaryota; kingdom Metazoa; phylum Chordata; class Aves; order Gruiformes; family Rallidae; genus Gallinula; species Gallinula chloropus. Next base: position 43,820 of record NW_028168797.1, read on the forward strand.
GAATCTAACGTAGATGAATAAACTACAAAACTATGCAGGGCTGACTAGTGCAAATACTAAAATATTCATGTACTCTTGAAATAAATATGTTTATTTGCCATAAAATCCAAATATTTTTAAGGTGCCTGGGCCATTTTCCCTTTCTAAGGCATTAATAATAATAAAAAAAAGTGAATAAATCATCTGTAGGTGGTTTAAGTCTGTAATAAAGGCACCCTTATACATTAGTAACATATGGGGTGTGCTAATTCAATGTTAATACAATCTTATATTGCTAGGGACAAATTCATATATATTTAGCAAGTATAAGGAACTAGTCAGCCTCTAATAGGTTAGACAGAAGCGTATCTGCTGAGCGCCTGGATTTGCAGAAGCTGCTGCCAGAACTGTAGAGTTGCACTAATGTCATTGAACCACGTTTACTGAGGTAGAATAAAGATAACAGAAAGAAAGGTACAGTTGGGCAATTTACTTGAAAATAGTGGAAAGTTTGCAGGATTCAACATATTGCAGATTACATTTTAAGTTTACCAGAAGTGTGTTGTGACATTTCTACTACCTCCTTATTTTTATTGTTTAGCTTTTGTGTGCTTACAGCACCATGATTTATTATCTGCTACCAGTTGTTCTGCAAAGTAATTCCCAATCCATTTAATTTTCTTCATTAGCTCTTCCCCTTGTTTCTCTCCTTCACCCTTAATCTCCCTCACTAACCTTTCCTTTTAATTTTCTTTTCCTCTTTAAATATTGTATCCAAAATGTGTCCTCTACAGTTTTCAGAGTAAAATCCCCAGGCATTCACCTTCCTGTTCTTCAATAAAACTCCACTTGCAAAGAGTGCACCTATCTCAGCATGTTATTAGTCACTGTTAAGAAAAAGAAATGCTGCAGTGCTAAATGGAGTCATTAAAATGCCTGGTGACAACAATGCTTCCTCAGGAAGGTAGGGTTTCCTATTTGCTAGTCTAATAGCTATGTTTGGGCCATCTTTCTTTTGTGGAAAAGGTAAGAATACTCTGTATTTGCCTGTTCTCATTCTCCCCCACTGCAGTGCTTGTGCCCTGATTTTTTTTAGTTCCTTCTGCAGCTTCATATCCACTGCTGGAGAACTGTGAAGTCTGCTTCACGTTCTCTTTAAGACAACAGGAGTTTTGACATCAGCCTCAATGTGCTGTGTGTATCAGGTTCTTGAGGAAGTAAGTGGAAGTGGTTCTCCACTGAGTAAAGTGCTCCTTGTCTCAGGGAGTATTAAGTGCATCAAGCCAGTGTCTGCCTGCCCAGTGCCCTGTTACAAAGGGATACCTTGGGGGGGATCTAAATAGGCTAGTCTAGGTACCAGTAGAAGAATAAATGCGTCAGCACAGCACACAGCACAGGCTTAATTGACCCTGATGAGAAGCAGGATGTTTCGTCCTGAGCCAGGTAGGGTGCTTGTTCAGCTGCAATGCTTCTACCAATTTAGTCAGCTCTTTCTGAGCTGTGTCCTGTATTATGGTACCCCACTGTGCCGTGCAGAGAGATATTTGCTGGTCACGAAATTAACAGCAGTCTTAGTGGATTCCAAGTGGTGTGTCAGTTCTGATGGACTATTTTACAGTTGTCTGCTGAAAATAATGGGGTTTGGTTTGGGTTTCGTTTTTGAGGGGATAGTGGTTTATAATTAAAAATCGTATCTGGTGCATTACTCTTTTGGGGGAGTTCAAAATATAAGAAACAACTCAATGGTCACCTGGGCCTTGTGCTTTTCTCCTCCCAGTGATATAAAACTTAGACGGATTAAAGAAATTTCAGATTAAGCTTCATTCCCAAGTCTTCAAACAATTCCCTTAAAGTTGTTTGTTAGAAATATTAGTCAGGTACATGAGGTAGGGAAGGTCTATGTAGGGGGAGAAGATTAATTAAAAATTAAAAAAAAAAAGATTTGAGCATTTTTTAACATAAACCTCGAATTTTTGTACAGCAATCAACATGCATATGTTCTTACAAGTCTAAGAATCAAAAATTTTTTAAAAAAAAAAACAAAATTCTTGTCACCAACTGTCCTAATTACTGCATAACACAGTGGACACTCATTTTAACCTTCCTGTCACACTACTTAGTCCAATTTCCACTATACTAACTGATAGAATAAATTATGCAATGTAACCTTAAGCAAGAAATTGTTAAGAGACTTGGTATGCCCTATAATTAAGCATCTGATAATAGGAGTGCTACTATAGGTTGCGCTAGAATCTCCAGACTGAACAAAAAGAAGTGGCTTATAATAGTTCTATCTGTCATGAAATTATGGGAGGAATTGCCACATTAGAGAGATCACATGAATATCATAAATATATTTGTTCATTTCTGAAGCCCTAGAGAATAAATATGCCTGTAGATGTAACATCCTTTGCCAAATTTTGATCATCAAAGTTAAATTGTTGATCTCTGCCTTAATGGATTTTAACCTCAGATTACACATACAGCACTATTTTAAAGATTAAAGGTCATATCAAGTTCTGCTGTGAGTAACTGAAAGGGACTTTCTCAAAATTACCATTCTTTCTGCTCAGTTATGCAGGTTTTCATTGGCAGTTTTACTGAAATTATACTTTTTTTTAGGGAAATGGCATGCAGTGCACTGACACATTCGTCATCTGCACATTTTTTAAATGGTGATGCTTAAATGCTCAATGTTTTTTAGACACTATAAAACTGCCAAACTAATCCTTCTCAGTAGGTATTTCTATCCATAGAAATGCCGGCCACCCTGGCAGGGCAGAGGGCAGGAAGGCACCATAAATGAAGCCAAACCTGCCAACACTGCTCTCCTAGCCTGATCGCAGCCAAGCCCAGCCCAGGGAAGGCTCCCTGGCCACGCCGGCTCGATGCTTACTCCCTCAGTGCCACCAGCTTCTTCCACCTGCTGGTCTTCTGCAGGGCGCTCATCCACTCCTCGTAGAGATCGGCCACGAGGAGCTTGGAAGGGATCTGCCGGAGGAAGGCCTGCAATGCCCAGGGCTCCGGGTGAGGCTTGGAGCACTGCTGCCGGCAGCATGGGCAGCATCCCCCGGCAGCCTGGCTCATGAGTAAGGTGCCCATCAGCTCGCACAGAGCCCGGAGCTGCCGGGGGACAGGTCAGAGGGCTTTATCTTCAGGATGACGGCCAGCAGATGCACGGGCTGGCTTTCCAAGTTCGACCTGCGCTCCGCTGTCGAGGGCCTCCCTCAGCTCCCGGGAGGCACGCTCGCTGTCCCCCAGCCGGAAGATCCGCTCCGTGGATGGCCCCTGCTCCTTGAGGACAGACAGCAGGTCCTGCGGGGACAGAGGAGGACAGCGGCCGGGCTGGAGACAAACCCTGGGCCAGGTGACCCCTGCGCAGAGGCAGGAGCCAGGGGGGAAGGCTCTGCTTTGGCCGGGGCGGGACAGCCGTTGTCCGTAGGTGGGGGTCGAAGGGAGCAGCCAGCTTTGTCCCCGAGCCCCAGCCGGGCTTCCTCTGCTGGGGGCAGCGCCTGTGCTCAGCAGACAGCAGGACGGGCAGCCCCTGGCCAGGCTCGCTTACCTGGATGGGCTGGGGCAGCGCGCCGTCCTGGCTGCAGAGATCGGCCAGAGGCCGGCTGAAGAGAGGCCCCCTGCTCTCTTCGGCGGCTGGCTGCTCTGCTGCCTCTGCAGCGGCCGAGCTCCCTCGCCGCCTTCTGAAGGGCCAGGGCAGCCGCCACCTCCTCCGGCGGGTCCCGCCTGCTGCCAAGGACAAGAGAGCAAAGAGCCGTGGAGGGACGAGAAGCGCGGTTCCTGAAAGCTGGACAGAGACAGGGACGGAAGCACGGACAGAAAACAGGCAGGCAGGGAGGCGTCGTTTTGAACTGAGGGGCCGCGGCTGAGTTCTCTCCTGCCGCAGAGCCCTGGGGCTGGCAGTGCTCTGCGGGAAGGGCAGCAGCAGCCCCACACGGTGCAGCACGAGTGGCCGCCGGTCAGAGGAGCAGAGAGGGGCCATAGTGGCCCCGGGTCCTGCTCACTTCACTCACCAGCCGAGGGGCTGAGAGTTCGCCTTCGCTGCGAGAGGGGACGGGTGCTTGCCGCTGCTCTGGTACAGCCTGCAAGAAAGGCAACGTGCTCAGCCAGCAGCCCTGGGGTGAGCTGCCTCGGGCCCTGGCTCTGCAGAAGAGCTGGCCATAGCCCAGATGGCAGCCCGGGCTTGGCCATCACCAGGCAGCGTGCAGTTGAAGGAAGGAGGAGGTCCCTCTTGGTCACATGGCCCACACTCACCTGAATGCACTGCTGGAAAGGCTGCTTGGCTGAGGATGTTGGGGCAGGCTGGGATTGCTGTGTGGGCTCAGGACAGACCCTGCAGAGCAGACGGTGCTGAGGGTGAGAAAGGCGGTTGCTGTGGGTTCTGGCTGTGGTTGCGTGTCCGCGAGCCGCACAGGGAGTCTACCTGGGGTGGCAGCAGCAAATCAACTGGCCCATCCTGCCGAGGTCAGAAGCCTGGGCTTGGAGACGGTGTGGGGATCCGGACAGTGCTCAAGTGTCCAAGCGAGGCTCCCAGGAGGCTCTCAGTCCTTCTGTGCAGGATTCCCACACTCACAGTGCAGCTCCGTGGCGTGTCGCTTCACACTGGGGCAGTGGGTCAATGCAGCTCCGTGCTCTGACCCTAGAACTTGGGAGTGTGGCAGTTGGGAAGGGACCTGGGGGGCTCTCCCCAGTCTCATGGTGTGTGTCTGACTGGGGAGCCCAGAGCTGGGCACAGTGCTGCAGGTATGGCCTCAGCACCTCCCTCCAGGTGCCAGCAATGCTTTCCCCAGCGCAGCCCCAGGTACTGCTCATCACTGCCTTTGGTCAAGGGCACCTTGCTGGCTCCTGGTCGACTCAATGTCCGCCAGGACGCCCAGACCTCTTCTGCCATGCTGCTTGCCAGCAGCTTTGCCAGGCAGCTTTCGCTCACAAGGTATGGATGTGTCTCAGCATGCTTAGGCCCTGTCCGTATCCATTGTTGGGTCAAAAGATGCCCACAGGAAGGTCTCCCTGACTCCCTTTGGAGTGCACAGGGAGTTGTTTATGTGTTCGTGTTTTCATTCAGTGATGGAGGGATTTTTTTTTCTAAAGCCCCTCAGTTTAGCTGCAGCCCAGAGCTCCTAGCAGTACACAGGATATTTATTTAGGGCAGCAGCTGCTGAGTCTGCCCAGCCAGCCTTTGCCTATGATCCTCCAGCAAGGGCTGACCTCTCTTTTCAAAAATGATACAATGTTTTTTCATACTGAGTTGCAAAAGGAGTTCCCTGTTCAGCTAAGGCAGACTTCTGCCCATCTTCCTTTACCTCAGATGCAAAGGACTGTGTGCTACTCTGCTCCTGTTGTGGGGCGTGTGGATTCATCTAAACACTGCAACTGGCTGGATCCACAAACCATTTCAGAGTGGAGGACATAGGAGGAAGTGCAGAGAACTGCGGACAATCCGTATAATGTCTCCCAGTCCCTCTGTCAGTGCTAAGATTTGAGACTGTGCTGGTTGCACATGGCTAGCATGCCTGCTCCTACTTCATTTTGGCATTCAAATAAGCCTTCATTGGTGACGTATTTGGATGCAATGTACATCAGGTCACTCATGTTGCAGAAATGGGAACAGGGCACAACTCTGAAATCCCATGTGTTCACACAGACTCCGTGCCTGTATAAAGCACTAGCAAACAAACAACAGTGTGTATGACAGCACCCTCCCCTCCAGTTCACCAGTAGCTCTGCAACTGCTGTAGCTACAAATGTCCACAACTGAAACCGTGGTGGCTTTTTAATAGGGTTACATCCACACCTACTCATGACCAGGCACCAAGAGAGAATGTGGCTTTAGTTTTTGTTCATCTAGAAAAGTGATTAGTGCAACAGGACATCAGGCTGTTGAGTCCGCGTAAATAAATTGACATCTCTTTGAGAAAGCCCTTTTCCTCATCACACAATGCTAAAAGGATGAGCAAGCTGAGATTAACCCAGGTTTTGGACACTGTCACCTCAGTGGCAGTTGGGGCCAGTTCAGTTTTTTTCCACTAAAACTTCAGTCTGATGCAAATCCTTTGATGAGTCAAAATCACAGATGAGTGAAGAGAAAACCTCTATAGAAAAGTGATTAGTGCAACAGGACATCAGGCTGTTGAGTCCGCGTAAATAAATTGACATCTCTTTGAGAAAGCCCTTTTCCTCATCACACAATGCTAAAAGGATGAGCAAGCTGAGATTAACCCAGGTTTTGGACACTGTCACCTCAGTGGCAGTTGGGGCCAGTTCAGTTTTTTTCCACTAAAACTTCAGTCTGATGCAAATCCTTTGATGAGTCAAAATCACAGATGAGTGAAGAGAAAACCTCTATACAAGGTCTCTCAGAATGAACAGAAATTGACTTTTTTTAAGTGCTTTGGCATCATTTTCTCTGTTATTTTATCATGGTTGTGTACCTTGTCCTCCCACTTACGAATCCCAGATGAAAATACTGTTTATTACCTTTGCTCAAAAGAACAGAACAAAACTAACCTTATTTAGAACACCACAAAAAAAACAGGATTAGTCAGGAGAAATGTAGTCTGCCTAAACCCATCTTGGTTGGGTGGGGTTTTTTCCTTTTATTTCTTTGGCAGGAGGGAGTTGTAGGTTTTGTGTTGTAGGTTTTGTTTTGTTTTTATTTTAGGTAAGAATTGCATCTAAATTAGTACATCTTCTGTTGACTAAAAAGCATTTAGGTGCTTCCGGAAAAATTGATTACTCATGACTATGCCTGTCTTCCTGTCTTTCACTAATATAAACACCAAACAAGGTGTAACGGTGGATAAAATGTAGACATAGTAACATACCAAGTCAAATTTATCCGGAAATCATGACTGCAATTAACATACAATGAATATTCTCACCTAGATTTCTCTGCATTCTTATTCTCACGAGTTCTCCCTCCATGAGTTTTAATTCAGTTCAGAAAAACTTTCTTACCTTTCTTTTTGGTGTGTATTTTTTCTGTTCCATTTTATTTTCAAAATATTTTTTCTTAGTATCTCTATGAAACAACTAAATAGTGCATATTCTATTATATGGGTTTCTTCAATTATCCATTTTAAATAGTCAAGTATCCTTTTTGACCTTAATTTATGCTCTGGTATCTCTTGTTTGCCATCTCATTCATTCGGACTTCATTTTTGTAATATGTGGTAGATTTCCATTGTGTTGGAAGCCCTGATATTTTCTCCTTATATACCTCTAACTTTTCAGCAGATTTGTATGTTTTTTTACTTTCTGGTCTACAGAGTTAATTTTTTGCAACCATATAAAATAACTCCTCTTTTTCTCCATTATTGCATCATTGCAAAGAATGAAAAAAAAGTTATTCTAATCATGTGGTATATACCATCAAATCTGTTCTTTCATTTTAGTCATAAACAACCAATATGACCTTCACCTCTTCCTTTTCATTCAGTATATTTCCTGGAGAAATACACCGGTATCTGAGATACTGGGGAAATCTGCCTATTATCCTCCTTGCTTTCTTTTAAACAACCATATTATAAATACACCTGTACTCGGTAGGTCAGGCCACTACAGTTTGCTGTAGTCTGTGCTAATCTAGGAGGGTTGCTTTTTTTTTAATTTTCTACTTTTTCTTTAAATTCCCCTATTCTGAAGTGGGATACCTTCCTGCTTATGTTGTCAGAAAGCCAAAATATTTCAGGCTGAAGGATTAAATAGCTAGGCTAATATTGCATGACTCGTGGATCTGTTCTTCTCTGAGGAGAACACTCAACCTGTTAAAAGACAGATCAAATTCCAGATTTATTAAACCATGCTTCCAGATTTGTATAGTAACTTTTGATTCACTCAAGATAATTTCAGGACTGTCTTGTCAGACTTACTGGGGCCTAGAAACCAGTTTTATTCATTGTCTAGACTACCAATCCACCTGTAGAAAAAATATGCATCACCAGCACTACTCTCAAAATTTTTCTCTCATTTTAAGTCACATAGAGTTTTGTATGGAATCTGTTGCGATTCAGGTCTGTTCCCTTAACATTGTTCACAAAAAACTGGTAAGAGAGAAAAATATTCTTTTTACTGCAACAGGATCTTCTCAACACTCCTGGGTACCTGTAAGTATATCCTCAGGGAAATCTGAGGCTAAGCATAAAGAGGTGAGTGAGGGAAAATGTACTGAGGGCCCTGGAAAACAAGTTTTAAGAAATTCATTTTGCAAATTCTGGGTGCCTAAGTCCCAACTTATGCAGAACATAGACAGATTGATTACTAATGTTAAAACACCAAGCACCAGAGAATATTTCCAGTCACTGGAATTCACCTTTGTTTACTAAAAAAATCTTTGAGTGGTCCATGGCATAGCCTTGACTTATGCTAGTTACGAATGTCTGGGCTTAGTTTGGAAACTAGACATTTCCATTTTCTTTTTCCTGAAGGTAATTTATTGGGTTGTGCAACCTTTGAAGGTAAAAGATTTTAACAGTATGAAAGTGGTCTCTTTCATGCCAGCTGGCTTCCACACAGAGAACAGACCTTGACATATTTAGTTTTCTAATAAAGACACATACTCATACCATGCAGTATTTTCTTTTAAAACTTCATTGGTGAGAAGAAGAATTTTCAAAGCAGTGCTACATAGAAACCATCAACAGCAACCTCACAAAGAATTTTAAAATATGGGTATTGAAACTTGCATTTTTAAAAAATTAATATTTCTTCTACTATTTTTCTTGATTTGTTTATTATTTTCCTTTAAAAAAGAGTGGTTAGGACAGAAGAAAACATCTAGAGAAATTCCTTCTTCCTTGGTGAACAGGTAGACATGTCCTGGGCCAGGTATTACAAAGCCTAGAGGGTAGCAACTACCCAAAATACAATGATTAGAAAGTGTGAAAGGAACTCAGCAACATCAAAGAGTCTGGAGTAGCAGCACAGCATGGGGGCTGAAAAAAAGGAAAAAAAAAACACAGTCAAACTATCCTGGGGATGGAAAGAGAAGTAATGAAGGAACAGAGTTTTTGCTTGGTAGAGTTTTCCATAAAATACAGACAACAGAATACAGTATGACCTAACTTACAAGGACACAATAGGCAGAGAAAATTATAAATTATTCAGTTACTTTTTTTTCCTGATCTAGTGTTCTCAATCTTTTTCTGTTTGACAATGACTTTGGTTTTCTTCTTTTTTGTAGCATACACGCTCATAAAATTTGCTTTCTTTTTTAATACGTTGCATTAAGTTTCTTTCAGTTTTAGTTTAAATGCCTTTTGGTCTTTTTTAAAAAACAACCTGTAAAAAAACTAGTCAGATCCACCCAAAACTAGCTTATTCAGGGAATTAGATGATCTTTAAGGTCCTTTCCAACTCAAACCGTTCTATGATTCTATGATTTTTATTTATTGATTTGTAGATGGGTGTAAAGTAGGGCTAGGATGGAATTCAAGAAGGTGATCTAATATGCACACACATCCCCCTTAAAGATAATCATAGAAACATAGATTACTAGTCTGGAAGGGACCTCAACGATCTACTTGTCCAAACTTCCCTGGCAAATGCTTTGCCTAGGCGAAAGCACCATTTAGAAAAAAGCACTATCAAGACAAGATGGCCCAGCACCACATCAAGCCAAATCTTAAAAGTCTCCAGTTGTGATGGTATGCTTCCCCTGCTACCCCCATGTTTTCCTGACTTTTTCCTGTAAATATGGATTGATTGATAACCACTGGTGTTGATTGTGATTTCTGCATCCGCCTGGCAGCGAATTCAGGAAGACAGATAACACAATAGCCAAGGGTTGTCTATGCTAATGTGGCCACCCAGACACTGGTGGTATGTAAATATGACTATGAACCAATCATCTTGTTCCATAAATAGTGAGCAGTCCAAAAGCCCTTTGAGCTCTCCTGAGAGGACAGAGGGCTGCACGTCAGGATCTCCCCTTGAAAGGGACACCTTTCAAAGTTACACCTCGAGGTCAAGAGAATCCTTGTTGTGACAGATCCTCAGTAAGTGAGTTGGGAGTAAGTGCACTAACATTTGTGATCTTAGCTAAGAAATAGAAAGGAATGATCATGTATATATATAATCCCTTAGACATAAACCGTTGACCAAGTCCGGGACTAAGACTGAATCCAGACGCACCGAGGCTCCTCCCTGAGAAGGGGTTTAGAAAGCACAGGGATTCTTTCTGAACCTTGTGACTCAACGGGAGGGTCTCCCTGACAGATTCCTCTAACCCTGTTCTCTATGCACTAACTAATCAAGATTACCTTACCATCAAATCTTAATCATTGTTGCGTTTATTACCAAATACCTTTAAACCCTTTTGGTTTATATCAATAAACATACTGTTGCCTCTCTCTTAAGAGTGAAGTGCATCCCTCTTATCTATCCCATCTGTGACATCAGTGTTGGGGAATCCATTACTTCCCCGGGGCAGTGGGTGATTTTCTGTAAAACATTCTCCCCAGGAGTAATTTGCACCTGTTACCCCTCATCTTTTCCATGTGACTCCTTGGAAAAAGGGAATCTCCACCTTCTTTGTAGTCACCCTTCAAGTACTGGAACATACTAATGACGTCTCCCCTAAACTTTCCTTTCTCAAGGCTGAACAAAGCAAATTCTTTCAGACTTTCCTCATATGGCAGGCTTCCCAGTCCTATGATCATCCTGGTGGCCCTCCTCTGGAGCATCACCAGTCTTTCCACATCTTTTTTGCATAGTGGGGACCAAAACTGGACACAGTATTCCAGGTATGGCCTGACAACTGCTGAATGCGAAAAAATCAACTCTATCTAAGAAGTTCTGAAATATATTTTTCTAAGTTACTGTTAAAAAGTGTAACTGATTCAGATGTCACAATTTTCCTTAGTTCATAACCGCCTTTATTATTGAAATATGTTTTTCATAAGTCTCTTCCAACAATTTTTTTTCCCCTTAACTTCTCGGTCTGTTTACAGAAGACAAGAGAGACACATTTTTCCTTTTCAATTTACCTTTTTTTTTTTTATTTGTTTGAAGGTTATTTTCCTTATCACTAGGTTTCCCATCTTTATTGAGCAACCTTGTTTTGTTCTTCAGAGGACTAGCATAGAACAGTACAGTTCAGTTTGAAAGGACCTACAATGATCATCTAGTCAAGCTGCCTGGCCACTTCAGCACTGACCAAAAGGTAAAGCATATTAAGGGCATTGTCCAAATGCCATTAAACACTGATGTGTTTCACAGGATCATTGCCCTGCTATTCAAAAGGTACCATTTCAAGATGAATGCTTCTGTTTAACAGTATTTTAAATGTCACATCTAAAAATGGCATGATTTATCCCCTTATCATAGAATCATAGAATGGTTTAAGCAAGTCATGTCTGTTAGATGTTTGTGGTCATTGTTGTCATTCTTTTTGAAAGATTTTTTTTTCAGTTGTTCCATGTGCTCTAAATGAATATAGTATTCTAGCACTAATCTGTAAATGACTTTCCTTGGTTTTCACATGTGTGTGCACTCATACATATACACAAACACATGCATATACATATACATCTGTGCTTGCTATACAGGTTTTCCCCGGGATTTTACAAATTTAAGGCCATTTTAGGGCTTTTGTTTTTTTGTTTATTTGATGGGTGGTTGGAGGGGTTTTGGGGGTGTTGCTTCTTTTTGGTTTCAATAAAGGTGGTGCTGTTAATTGATCAAATTATTCCACAGGTTGAACTTAAAGGAAAATAATAGATATTGAAGATTTATAATAAAAAGAGTATTCGATATACAAAATCAGTCTTGTATCAGTAATGTAAATCAACGTTACCACAGGTAGCAATACTATTAGCTCAATAGCTAATTTTAGCTAAGCAAGTTCCTGTATATTCTCTATGATGAAGTTAGAAGAAGGATCTGAAAACATCTTCAGTAGGATAACTTTAAACATGCAATAAAATAACACGTCTGTACTAAAGAATGCTCTTTCAAATGATCATGACACCACTACAGTCCTGTAAGATGACACCAGTCCATAAAACAACAAAACCAGTATTCATTAACCTAAATTCATTAAGTCCACTTGACCTGTGGACTTCTATTCAATTTCTAAAATTAACTCATCACTTCTGTTGCAACATATTTTTAAGTAAACAATAGAAAACTAGTGCACACTTTTCACAGGAAGATAAATTTAAGAGTTGGTGGCATAATGGTGGAATAAAGATTACAGTATGAAAATAAACAAAAAAACAATTTTCTGAAACTAAAATGCTATATTCTTCAATGGAATTTTAACTCTTACAATCCTTTGCGATCTATTTACAGAGTTAATAAAGCAAGCTAAACCAATGAATCATGGAGTGCAATACTAAATTCAATACTCCTTTATGTTGATCAATATTATAATTTATTTAGTGCAATTAAACTTCTTTTGTGGTTTTTGTGTCTTGCACAATGTTCCTTTAAGTTGACTTGCTATTTGTTTAATTATTGCAGGGAGATAGACATTTAAATTAAATTAAATCCAAGTACTTTGACACATGGCGGGCATTTAGCAGCTGCTAATTTGAAACACTAAATTGAACTGAATCTAAAAGAGAGTTTTAGAAACCCTCCCCAAATGAAATTGCTTTTCCTAATGCTTCTGCTGTTATTTTTACTTTTCTTTCCCTGGAAGAATCTTTCAAGGAAAAACTTTCAAGGTAGCTAGTATTCGACTTTTTGGTGTCTGTGACAGTGGGCAAAATCTTACCCATGAGTAGAATCCCCCAACAGTTTTGGGTTTTTTTTCCTTCATTGCTATTACTGATCCCTGGAGACATCCAAGATCAGGCTTGCTGAAGCTCTGACCAGCCTGATCGAGTTAAAGGTATCCCTGCTTACTACAGGGGGTTTGGACTCGATGACCTTTGAAGGTCCCTTCCAACCTAACACATTCGATGACTCTATACTTTTATTCTTCTTTGGGATCAGTTTACATTAACCGCGCGAGTCATATTTCAAAACACATACACTATAATGGACCATAGTAATTAACTCTGGAAAACCTAAATTAATTCCTATGTTTATATTTGACCAGATAGGCAAATTTATGTCCTTTCTACAAGCAGAAGACTTAAGCAAATCTGTTTACTAAAAATGTTTTCTCAGACCTGTTTTCTCACATTTGCTGTTTAAACACTTGATCTTTATATTTGTATGATCAGTACCTTTTTATTTATTAAGATTTCTTATAGTATTTCTACAAGTCTTAAAGCCTGGGATTCTTTCCCTCTGCATCTCTACATCAGGGCTCAACAAAAAATGTGACAAATTTCTATCTTAATAAAAAGATTTAGCTTGCATTACTGCAAAGAACAGCAAAATATCAGGATCCAGTTTAGCAGAGTTAACTCAGAACCTAAAAGTCAATGAGAAGAAAAAATCTTTTAAAATTTATTTCAAGAAGATCTTTTGCCTTTGAGGAGCAATACATTCCTTTTGAATGCTTGGAATTTGGTTTTAAATATCTGACTGCATGAAGGAACACCTTCATACAACAGACATTTCTGTGGGCCCGTAGATCCCTTAACTCATAGTGATTCATTCACTTAATGGGTGAAAAAGATTAAGAGGAAAGATAGCTTATTTCAGTTTTTAACATGACATGAGATATGAAAGAATTAGAAAGTAAAAGGGCTGGATTAAATAAAAGACATAGTTCCATTGATGTTAGAACTTTGATTTTCATCAAACTTACCTAATAGGAAAAAAAACCCACAAACCTATATGGTATATACACGTATTGCATAAAATACTATTTTTTAACTAAGTGTGGTAGTTTTGCCCTGGCTAGAGGTCATATGCCCACCAAAGACACTCTATCACTCCCCTTTTCAGCTGGAGAAGGGAGAAAATATACATTGAGCAGTTTAGGATTTGAGATAAGGATGGAGATCACTCCACAATTAGTGTCATGGGCAAAACAGACTCAGCACAGAATAAAACAAACTAATTTATTACACTACAACTACACACCCAGTGAAACCAGAGCTGGGTAATGAGAAGTGTGGCCAGATCTTACAGCACCTTCCCCCCCAATCCCTCCCTTCTTAGCAGAGTTAACTTCAGTCATAATTTTTATCCCTTCTTCCCCCACGTTGTGGCACAGGGAGGGGCAGGGACTGGGGGAATGGGGGTTTCAGTCAGTTCCTCCCGAGTTGTCTTCCTTCTCAGCTGGGGGGGGGATTCCACACACACACACACCCTTCCCCTGCTGCACTGTGAGGTCCCACCCCTGAGAGACGGTTCTCCACGGACTTCTCCAAGGTGAGCCCTTTCTGTCAGGGCATCATCTCCTGACCAAGTGCCTCAGTACCATGGGGTGCTGACCTTCAGGCCCAGACTCCTCCAGCCTGGCCCCCCCAGAGTCACATGTACCCCAGCAAACCTGCTGCGACATGTGCCAGTCTCTCCACAGGCTGTAGATGGGATCTCTGCTCCCCATCATTATCCATGGGCTGCAGGGGGACAGCCTGCTTCACCATGGTCTTCTCCACAGGCTGCAGGGGAATCAATCTCTCTCCAGCACCAGGAGTGCCTCATCGTCCCCCCACACCCGCCGTCTCTTCTTCCCTGGCCTTGGTGTCTGTACAGCTTCTTACATCTTCTCACTCCTTTCTGGGGTGGCAAAATGGAGCTGCTAGAATTTTTTTTTTCTCCTAAGTGTGATTCCCAGAGGCACTCTGATCATCCCTGATGGGCTCAGCCTTGGTCAGCAATGACTGTGGCCTTGAGCCAGCTGATGTTTACTCTCCGGGGCCTGCAGAGTGACCCCACCTGCTTCCTGCAGAAGCCATCTCTGCAGCCTCCCATTCTCCAACAGAATCCAGCCACACAAAACTGCAACAGTAAGCAGTGGTAAATCTTTATGGTTTCTATCTTCCCGAGTAATTCTTTGTTTAGACAAAGAACAAAAGTTTGGGTTTTTTGAAACAGAGATATGCATTTTTCTCTGGCTCCTGTATCCCTCATTAATATGGCAAACCTGTAGGGCCTTCAGAAAGTCTCAGGGCAGCCTAGCAGTCAGAAATGGAGCACAGTTCTGGTATCCTGACTTCTCTTTCTGCCTCTCTATAGTCGGGCTGCATATTAACTATCTATTCCTTACACATCATGTTTATTGTAAAAAGTTTATTTTGAATACTTTCATCACAAATTGTAAAAAATGTACCAAATTAATTACTCTATCACTTCAGGACAATATTGAAAACACAAAATTAAGCACTTAATAGCTTCTTAAGTCACCAAAATCAACTCTTGAACGTATATTTACTAGAAGTTTGTACCTCTGTCACTTGGTGATTTTCTCTCCTTGTCAGATGACTGGTGGGCTTGGGTTTCTTCCTATTTAATTTAAACATATGTTGCCAAAAGTCTGCCAAGACAATTTAAAAAAACTGTACCCTGTAGTGCTTTCTAAAATTTTTGTTGCTGCAATTAAGAAACCATAAAGCTTTCTATGTGTTGATTGTGTTCATGTAAAAGTGAACAGGAAACAATTAATTTGTACATTACCTGTAATAGCCAGACAGTTGGAAATATTTGATTATGCTTTTTTTTATTTTGGATTATGCTCTCATTAACGAAAACATACAAGAGGTGCAGAATTTATCTTCTCATTTTAATAAAGGGAGCTAAACAAGGTTAAGCCTTGTGGTACACACAAGCAGAAACTAAGAAAATAATTTTTAATCCCAATATCAAGCCCAGTATTGATAACTGCTTCACTGCTCTGCAGACTGAAGAGGAAAGACCCACCACACCAGAAAAGATGCTGGAGCTGAGCAAGGCCTCCCTATCTGCTTCCCATCTAACAACCAGTGCTACTGAGAAATGATGTGTGAAAGCAGTGCCTCTCTCTTCTGAGAGGTACAGAAGCACCCACTTGCTGACCTGACACACCCTATATAGAGAGAGGTGTTCTGCTTACTGGGGACTTGTATCAGGGATGTCATGGAAAGACTACCAAGGCTGCTACAGTCAACTGACTATTATCTGCTGATATTATTTTACATGAACACCAAGCCAGGACCAGTCTGAAGAACATCAGGAAAGATTACAAAGCCCTGGGAGCAGTGGTAAGGGACTCTGAAGTGCAAGTATTTTTTTCATCAGTCCTCCTTGTCAAAGGGAAGGGATTTGAAAAGGCCAGTCAAATATGGCAGATCAACAAATGGCTACAAGAATTGTGTTGCAGCTGGGAGTTTGACTATTTAGACCATCAGACTGGCTTTTGGAAACCTGGTCTCCTGAAGGATGACTGGGGGTTCATCTGCCCAAGAAGGGGAAGTACGTCTTTGATCATAGGCTTGCCAAGCTGGTGAAGAGGTATTTAAAGTAAAGTTTCTGGGGGAGGGGAATTTAATCCATCCCACTCCTACCAGTTTGATGCCAGTGCCAACAACAGATGACCAGAGCCAGGAGAAGTATCACAAGTCAGAGGGAGAGCACCTGATGTGCAGCACAAAGGAACTGGCCACTCCAGTCAGTCAGTCAGCTTAATTTGGGGTCCAACTGAAATGCCTCTATGCAAACACATATAGCATGATGAATGAACAAGAGGAGTCAGAGACATATGCATGCCTGCAGGGCTATGATCTTATTGGTATCTGAGAGACATGGTAGGACAGCTCCAATAATTGGGGTGTTGGAATGGAAGAATACAGGCTCTTTAGGAAGGACAGCAGGGTAGACAAGGAGGGGGTGTCACCTTCTGTGTCAGTGACCAGCTGGAGTGCATGGAGCTCTGTTCAGTCTGGTGAAGGACATCCCTGTTCATGGCAGGGGTGTTGGAAATAGATGGTCTTTAAGGTCCCTTCCAATCCAAACCATTCTATCAGTAGGAATATTTATTAAAGACTAATCATGGTGGAGTATAAGATTGTTTTTAAATTTTTTCCCTCTTCTTACATAAGCACCACATAAAACTTTTTAGCATTCTTCTAATCAAGAGAATGGAAGTATCAGAGCAAAGACATACACAACAAATGTTGACAGAATGATTAAGAAATGTCTTAACCGAACAGGCAGCAAAGGTAAAACACAAGACCCATCAGGATTGCTTCCCTCCACTCATCTACCCTTTGATTCTGGCTCTTTTGATTAAGGTGTCCTTGTCACAGAGGTCATTTTAATTCTATCACATCCAAATATTCTAGGTGAAGTATATTGCACATGTGCAGACTGTAGCCTCGTTTGTCACATTATTGCTTGCTGTCACTTTTGAAGGTAGGTGTCCGTTTGAAGAATGTGCAGTGGTTGGAGGGTCAGGGAATTTGTGTAAAGCTTGGAAAAAACACTTCAGGTGCAGGATGTGAGATTCTGCCCTTGCCTGTGTGCACAGAAAGCATACAGGGTTCATCTCGTGGAAACTGATGCTATGATTCCTATACCTAGCTCCTTTTAATATTTTTTCCCCATTTAAGAATAGATTAGCAATAATTTCGGTGAATTGAACATAAAATTTTGACTTACCATTTTGTTGGCTAACTTTTCTTTCTCACTAGTATAATCATAATACACTGAAATGTATTATTTAATTTTTGGCTCGCTCAGATGACTATTTTGGAGATATTTAGGTTTCTCATTTTAAATAATTATACAAAAGAAATGTAAGTCTATACAAGACAATAGGAGGTAGTGAAAATATAGAGAGATAAATGTGGTTTTGTTTCTTGTGGGGTTTGTTGATTTTGGTTTATTTTGGTTTGGGGGTTTTGTTTGTTGTTTTGGGGTTTGGTTGGGGGTTTTTTTAATAAATGGGACAAAGGACAATTATTTTTCCAATAGGAAACTCCCTGTGAAATGAAGATTCCTATACTTAAGAACTTTTACATCTTATTGAGCTTCTAAGACTAGAACATATACTCCATGACTTGTGTGGTTTTGTAGTAATGCACTAACTTATGACTGTGGCTGAAATGTACATGAACAAATATATAGTCTCTATAGATGACCAAGTAAATATAATCTTAACTTCACACAATTTTTTTCACTTGTGTCATATGTGGAAAAAAGAAAAAGTATTGATATAAAAAATATCTGACTTCCAGTCATCCAGATCTGGACACAGTACTCCAGGTAGGATCTCACAAGAGCACTAGATGGGGAGAAACCTCCTGCAACCTGCTCGCCACACTTCTTTTTATGCAGACCAGGATACAATTTGCTTTCTGGGCTGTAAGCATAAGTTGCTAGCTCATGTTCAATTTTTTATCCATCAGTATCTGGAGCTTTTCCTCAGGGTTCCTCTCAATTAATTTATCCCCCATTTGTACTGATATTTAGGATTGCCCTGACCATGGGGCAGGACCTTGCAGCTGACCTTGCTGAGGTTTTCACAGGCTCACTCTTCGACCCTGTTAAGGTTCATTTGGATAGCATCCTTTCCTTCTAGTGAATCCACTACACCATCCTGTTTGGTAACATCTGCAAGCTTGCTGAGGGTACACTCAATCCCACTGTCTATATTTTTGATATTAAGTAGCATTGGTCCTAATAAAGACCCTTGATCAACACTACCAGTTACTGGATTCTTCTTGAAAACCACTGACTGTAGCCATCCATCTAATTCCTCATCCATCTAGCAGTCCATCCATCAAAACCTTATCTCTCTAAAGTGCAAGGAATTATGTTATAGGAGACTGCATCAAAGGCCTTACAGAAGTCCAGATAGATGACATCCATAGCTCTTCCCCAGTCTGTTGATGCAGTCACTCTGGAAGTATCCTTCCAGAAAGAGCTATTCCACAATCTTACTAGACATTGAAGTGAGGCTGACTGGTAGTTCCCAGGATCTTCCTTTTTACCCTTTATAAAAATGAGCTTGATCTTTCTCTTTTCCCGGCCACACGGGACTTCACCTGACTGTCACGACTTTTCAAACAGAATACAGAGCATCTTGGTGACTGCATCAGCTGGTTCCCTAAGGACCCTGGGATGCAGGGTCTCGAGGACTTATGTATGGTCACGTTCCTCATGATCTCAAAGCCAACCTTCACTTACGATGGGAGGGATCTTATTCCCCTACTCCCTAACTTGAGGTTCAGGAGCTTGAGAGATGTGGGAAGTGAGTTCACCAGTGAAAACTGGGGCAAAACACTGTTGAGTTCCCCAGCCGTCTCTGTGTTGGCTGCCATTAATTCTTCTGTCTTACTTATTGGGAAGGGAACTTTCATCTTCCTTTTCTGGCCAATGTACCTGCAGAAGCCATCCTTGCTGTAAGCTGAATGTCTCCGTTTCATTACTGGTAGGCAATAAAACTAAAGTAACATTTCGTTGGCAGAATAAAATGTCAAAGGGTAAAGGCTACCTCCTTCTCATCAATAAAAATCTACCCAGAAAAACTATATATACTCTTTAAAGACATTCTGAAGTTGGAAAAAAAAAAGATTTAATTTCCTTTTTATAGATACTTAATTGGTGAATTGAAAATATTTAAATTACTGTGACAGATTTTAAACCAGATTTCTTGAGTTGCAGAATAGTTCTTAACTTTTTTTCTTGTTAAAGTCTCTACAGCATAATAGTCTTAGACCATTGTAAGCAAAGAAGTCTCAACTCAGGCAATTTTACATAATGGAATTTACTTCCAGGTACCACCAAAGTCTGACAACTAATTTAAAAAAAAATTTTCAAAACCCCAAAACCACACAAAACCAAACTGAAAACAAGCACTTATGTAAATATCTTTCCTTCTTCAAACTCTAAACAAACCACCTACCTTCCTCCTCCCTTCATAGTTTCACCTTCCCTGTTTTTACTGGCCTTAATCTTACTTAGTTTGTCCCAAAACACCCATCATGTGTTCCTTGGGCCCCACTGCTATATTCTGTTTCCCCAAATTTGTTGGCCTATGGACGTACATTAAAATATAAAAGTTCAGGGAGATCAGTAATGGGCACTGCAGACATTATGCACGCCGCAGCGTGGTAGAGCAGTAAAGATGAATGTTCTGTAGATAACTTGAAAATGAATCAGGATCAGGAACCATGCCCAAATTACCTTTTGCAGCATTCTGCTCTTAGGTCTGTTCAGTAGAATCTTCAGCTCCCCTTACTGCTCAAAGGTGTTGGAGCAGTCAATATACCAGTGGGTCAGGTGAGCTATGCAGTATCTGAAATCTGAATACCAATAAGATCTTAGTATCCAAGACTAATGCTGGTGGTGTGGTTTTGCTGGGCACCACACAGCCACTCCAATTTAAGAGGGAGTGTGTGTGTGTGTGTGTGTGTGTGTGTGTGTGTGTGTGTGTGTGTGTGTGTGTGTGTGTGTGTGGGGGAGGGGGTACCAAAACCACTCTGGTTGGGATAAAGATAGTTACTGGGATAGCAGAAAGATAGATATAACAACAGAACTTTATAGAAAAATATACAAATCTGGTGATACACAATGCAGTTTCTCATTGAACGGCACAGCTCAGGCCATACAGCTCAGAGCCCTCCTGAAACCGGACCGTCCCCAAAACCTTGCATCCTGGAACTGAGGGCTATACATACAGGTCATTCTTCTCTTTGGTTTAAATCATAGAATCATAGAACACATTAGGATGGAAGAGACCTTTAAAGGTCATCTAGTCCAACACCCCTGCAGTAAGCAATGACTTCTTCACTAGATTAAGTTTCTCAGAGCCCCATCAAGCCTGACCTTGAATATTTCCAGGGAGGGGTCTCCACTACCTCTTTAGGAAACCTGTTTGAGTGATCCACCACCCTCATACTGAAGTACATTTTCCTTATATCCAACCTAAATCTACCCTTTTTGAGTTTAAAACCATTATCCCTCATCCTGCCACTACATGCCCTTGTGAACAGTTCTTCCCCAGCTTTCTGACATGCACCTTTCAGGTATTGGAAGGCTGCTGTAAGGTCCCCCTGGAGCCTTCTCCAGGCTGAACAGCCCAACTTCTCTTAGCCTGTCTTCAGAGGAGAGGTGCTCCGGCCCTTTGATCAATTTTGTGGTCCTCCTCTGCAGGAACTCTAGCAGGTCCATAGAATCACAGAATCATCAAATGGTCTGAGTTGGAAGTGACCCCAAGGATCACACAGTTCCAACCCCCATGCCACAGGCAGGGACACCAACCTCAGGCCTGGATCTATACAAGATTGCCCAGGGCCCCATCCAACCTGGCCTTGAACACCTCTGGGGATGGGGCATCCACCACCTCTCTGGGCAGCCCATTCCAGCACCTCACCACTGTCTCTGTAAAGAACTTCCCCCTAATATCAAAACCTTCACTCCTTTAGATTTAACCCATTCCCCCCCTTGTCCTGCCACTACCTACCCTTCACGTCCTTCTTGTGTTGAGGGCTCCAAAGCTGGACACAGTATTCCAGGTGAGGTCTCACCGGAGCAGAGGGGCAGAATCACCTCCCTCGATCTGCTGACCACACTTCTTTTGATGTCATCCAGGACGTGCTTGGCCTTCTGGGCTGCAGATCCAGATTGGTCACTCATGTACAACTTCTCATCCACAAGTACTCCCAAGTCCTTTTCCTGGGGACTGATTTCTAGCATATGATCTTCTAACCTGTGTGGGTAATGGGGGTTGTCCCAAACCAGCTGCAGGACCCTACAATTGACTTTGTTGAACCTCATGATGTTCAGTTGGGCCCACTTTCCCAGCCTGTCCAGATTGCTCTGGATGGCATCCCATCCCTCTGGCACGTTAACCTTACCACTCAGCTTGGTGTCATCACTAAACTGGCTGAGGATGCACTCAATCCCACTGTCAATATCGTTACAAAAGGTATGAAACAGCGCTGGTCTCCGTACAGACCCTTGAGGAACACCGCTTGTCACTGTCTTCCATGTGGACATCAAACCATTAAGCACCACCCTCTGGATGTGACCATCCAGACAACTCCTTATCCACCGAACAACACACCCATCAAATCCACATCTCTCCAACTTAGAGGGAAAGATGTTATAGGGGACTGTGTCAAAGGCCTTGCAGAAATACAGATAGACGGGGGCAGGTCACAACATGCAATCAATTTCTTCAGTTTGCTGAGTGAGGGCAGACACTGCTCAATCTTTCTGCCTCTCATTTTCTTATGATGAATATCACACATATGTTTGCCTTACAATCTTTATAATGAAGCACCTGTTTTGGAATATAAGAACATAAATAGGTAAGGTGGGTTTTTTTCAGGGAAGTCTGAGTAGTGGACTCCAGTGATGCACTTGAATGACAGTAGATTCTCCTAAGTCTTTCCATTTCACATAAAAATTGAAATATTGAACATTCTGTTGTGTCTGAGCTATTGCATCTTTTTAAGAACATATTTACTTTCTATTCCTCCTGACATGCTTCACATATTAGGCTAGTAAGTAGAATTTCCTTCGCAAGGCGCCAAGTGGACAGAATACATTGCAGAAGTCTATACTCACTATATATTCAACATAACTTTATGAAACCAAAAATAGTCCAGACAGTGCACAGTAATGAAACTATATTCTGTACATCTCTATTTCACTGCAGTTGCTCTACAATCTCTTAAAAGCACTGCTTTCAGAGTACTATTTTGGTGGGGTTTTTTTGCCATTTTAATGATCCTATACTTTACATGAGAGTAAATTTAGCCAATTCTGTATAGGGTATTTCTGCTTCAGTTTTAGGCTGCTGCTTTAAAAGTGCTCTGAAGGTGTTTTAGATTTCACTTGATCCAAAGCATAAATTACTACAAAGCTGCAAAATAAAAGTTTATATTACACAAACAACCAATGCATTAGAGGTAGGTCAGCTGATCTAATCTTGACCAATACTGAACATCAGCAAACTCAATGAGTGTGAATATTAATTAAACCATTGTGTTGAATGCAGATGTAAGTTTAAAACGTTAAGATTAATTTATGAAAGTGTATTCTAGAGAACAAATACAAAATACTGGCTATGAGGCTCAATATGCAAAATTGGTAACCTGAGTCATAAGGAAGTATTCTTGCTGTGAGGCAGTGCAACAGGGATTGTCCAGTGTGGAGGCAGTAGACACTGACAGCAGTATCCTCCTGAGTCATTTCTGGGACAAAAAAAAACCCAAAACAACAACACCAAACCAAACCAAACCAAACCAAACCAAACCAAACCGAAAGAAAAGTATCTCTATAACTGCTTTCTTGTTAGAGCAATGACCTAACTTTTAGCTTAAAATTTGAGAGCAAAATCTATTCAGCAAACACTTCCTCATCAAACTAAGAGGAATGTCTGTCTGTACATCTGCCTATAGCCATACCAGTTGCCAGGCTAATACCTGATAGACACAGTGTCCGCATTTACATCCCTGAAGTTCTACCCAACACAGTAATTTTTTGTCACATTAAAATGATACATATTTTTCTCCATAAAACATCCCTGATTAAAAATTAAGTCCTTTTCAATTACAGCCATAGATTGTAGCAGTAAAATGTAACATGAAGGAAAATGCAATTAAAACTGTAGTGAACATTTATGTAAATCAAAAGTCAGTAGTGAAGCAAATATAATGAGCTAGTCAAACCGTGACTAAATCACATTTGTTGAAGTTCTGAGACATATATTTTCATGGAAACCAGATAAGAATTTTTTTTCCTTTAATCCCCTTTTTTGGAGTAAACACTGAAATCACTTCTGAAATATTGTGGTCAACCTGAGTTACATGACCACAAGCCTTATTTGTGCCACTTCGGTCTCTGAGAATTACAGCCTGATTGCCTTTATATCTACATGACATGAGTAGTGCAGTCACTCAACCATCAAATCAACTACCTCTAGTCTGGAACAAATATAATCTATATTTGTAATCTAAAGAATGAACCATAAAACCATTTAAGATGTTAACACCTGCCTTAATCTGTACTTCTTACATGCTATGATGCATAGTAAAATGTCAGTTTTCACGAGAAATTTAGCCTTTGAACAAACCCAAGAGTTTTTAAACACTGAAGATAATATTTATGTCTATCTCCTGTGATGCTACCCCTACATCTGCATGTGGATCAGATATTCATACACAGGCAATGTATTCATATGCATATTTTTCTGCCTTTCTCAGAAATGTTCAATATGACATACTACACCCCAAATAGGCTGCATAACTTTTAAATTCTTTTCTTGTGCCAGGTAAGCCAATCTAAAAGTGTCTGTGGCTTCTCTTTTAATATTGAAAAATTGATAGGATGATGTGGTACTACCAACTCAGTCTTATAAATTTCCCAAAGAGAGGAAAAAAAATGGTATTGGAGAAGTACATGCTAAAGGCAACGTTCATATTAAGATTTAATGTTGTAAAAGAACATGTATTTTAGATGTTGGCAAAAGCCATAGATTTTGACAGAATAAATTCAGTAAAACTTTCTCCATTACAGTCTTGAGATACAACTGAAATCACAAATGTCAGTTGAGGGCTTTTACGTTACAATAACTGAGCAATATTAAGAATTATTCTATGTAAATACATATTCTCAGGAAAGTGAGAAGGAAGAAATATGTCATGGTAAATATAGGCCAATGTTAATAGTAAACTTTCAAAGAAGGAATATGTGGAGAAGGGAAAAGGAAGATTAAATGTACAGCTAGTTCCTTACAGTTGGAACATTCTATAATGTTCATATGTATTTCCTAGATAATTTTTTGTTTAGAGAAGGTCATATTTGGTATCTACTAACTAGTTCAAAGAAATCTCAGATAGATATGTCTCTATTTGATATCGTACAATATATTTAAAGATATCTTAAAAATTGGGGATAAATTGAAGTTTTTAGCTACCTAAGTCTTGTTCTCAGAAAGCATTACAGCTGGAATCATGGACTGAATAAACAAGAATTTAAAGATTAAATGATCGTGAGTGAATTTGGTAATTCAGGAAATTCAACCTTATCCTGTATTTCTGTCTTTCTGTATTTTCTAATATTCTTATAAATTCTTCCAAAACCAAACCATAGAGGAATGTAAATATATAGGTTTAGTCAGAAAATAATTAAGAAAGAAATATAAATTCTCACTGTATTTGTTTCTGTAAACATTTTACATAAATGGAGGTCACTTGAAGAATGGTCACTTATGTCTGTTCTCATGATATGCATCTTCTTTTCTTAGTGACAAGCACTGACGATATTCAGCAACCAAAATTAGATACTGGCTCCTAAGCTAGTCATCCTAAATTCCCTTTATGGCAAATGAAAATCACTAAGAACTTTCTAGAGACTAATTTATCTTATTCTTAAGTAGACATAAAACAGATCAGGTGAATTGCACCTAAAAAGTACTAATTTATCCTCATTACTATAATCTGAATCTGCTCAGATGTAGATAAATGTAGTATTGATATCTACATCCGTACAAGATTAGTCCCCAGATTGTTTACTTTGGATTCTTTTTTTATCCATTTAGTAAGTTAAATGTTTCAGAATTTCTATCATCACCAGAAATCACCGTAATTGAATTTAATAAAGTTTATGAAATAAAAAGGAAAAAAAAAGCAAACTGAAGAAAATTATTTCAGTGGCAGCCAAATCCTGAACCATATCCCTGTGTTAGAAAACTGGCTGTGAAATACAGAACTGTAATCATGACTTGTACAGGAACCTAATTTTGAGAAATCTTTTAAAATTAATGTATTTGCAACAACTTGGCACTCCCTATAAAGGTCAGAAGAATATTAGAAATATTAGAATCAAGATATGTTTAACGATTTAAAAATTCCTAACAAAGTAAATACTTAATAAACACATCAGAACTGGTAAGAATTTTTTAAAAAAATCATAGTTATTTCAACTACAGTAGTTTTTGTCAAGAGACTCAGCCTTATGTACCTGTGGCTAGTGGTGGAAGTTCAATAACTCCAGAACTTATCGCAGCTTTAATAATTATGTCAGAAACGAACCATCAGCAATATCCAAGATCCAATAGGTTAAAGGCAAATGAACTCTGAGAGGCTTAAATCACCACATATGTTTTTTTCAGTTTATATTTAGAGTTAAAAATAGTGATAATCAAGACAGCGTCATTTGTCTTTATTGTTATGTAATATTTGCAGACCATCAAGGTGCCTTCTTGAATCTACCATTTGTTGGTCACTCAGAGAAAATTAGCAGAGACAGACTAAAGTGAAAAAGCCTCTAACATTCTTAACTGCACACTTCATAAATGATGCTGCGATCTTCGTCAGACTCTGAGTAGTCCAGAATGGCATAATCAAAATATATGATAATAGCAACAGATTAAAAGGAATTAACGTACTTTCATGCACCCACACAA
>NW_028168796.1:0-57912 GCF_964237585.1 Gallinula chloropus
CCTCACCTGTCCTTGGGGTCCCCCACCATGTCCAGCGACTGGCTGAGGAACTCCTCCAGGTCGAAGCCCACCCCGTACCCGGCCCCGCTGCCCTTGGGGGTCCCCGAGAAGACGGGGGGCAGCGGGTCCTCCACCTGCGGGGGGGGGGGGGAGAGGGGTGGGTGGGGGTCCCTCGGGGGGGTGGGGGGTGTGTGGGGAGGGGGATGATGGTGATGGTGATGGGTGGGAGTCTCTCAGGGGGGTGGGGGGGGATTTGGGGAGGGGGATGATGATGATGATGATGATGATGGTGATGGGTGGGGGTTCCACCAGGGGCTTTGGGGGGATTTGGGGAGGGGGATGATGATGATGATGATGGTGATGATGGGCGGGGGTTCCATGAGGGGGGTGGGGGGGGGATTTGGGGAGGGGGATGATGATGATGATGATGATGATGGTGATGGGTGGGGGTCCCTCAGGGGGTTGGGGGGGATTTGGGGAGGGGGATGATGATGATGATGGTAGGAGGGTCTGGGGGGGTTGATGGGGGGATGATGATGATGATGGTGAGGGGGGGGATCCCCTTGGGGGGTTTGGGGGGGATTGGGGGGGGTCTGGGTGAGGGACAATGATGATGGTGATGATGGTGATGGTGATGATGATGATGATGATGGTGATGATGATGATGATGGGGGGGGGATTTGAGGAGGGGGATGATGATGATGATGATGGTCCCCTCAGGGCTTAGGGGGGATATGAGGAGGGGGATGATGATGATGATGATGATGATGATGATGGGTGGGGTTCCATCAAGGGGGTCGGGGGGGATTTGGGGAGGGGGATGATGATGATGATGATGGGGGGGGGAATCCCCTTGGGGGGTTTGGGGGGGATTGGGGGGGTCTGGGTGAGGGACGATGATGATGATGATGATGGGGGGGGGCGGGGGATTTGGGGAGGGGGATGATGATGATGATAACGGTCCCCTCAGGGGGTTGGGGGGGATTTGGGGAGGGGGATGATGATGATGATGGTAGGGGGGTCTGGGGGGGTTGATGGGGGGATGATGATGATGATGATGGGGGGGGGGATCCCCTTGGGGGGGATTGGGGGGGTCTGGGTGAGGGACAATGATGATGATGACGATGATGATGATGATGATGATGGTGATGATGGTGATGATGGGGGGGGGGATTTGGGGAGGGGGATTTGGGGAGGGGGAGGGGGGGTTCCCACCCACCTGCGACTTGGAGAGCTGCTGGGTGACGGTGGCCACGTCGGGGTCGGGCAGGAGGGGGGGGTGGGGGGCAGCGGCGGCGGGGGGGGGCGGCGGCCAAACCTCGGGGCCGCCGGGCCAGGGGTCTGCGGGGGGAGGGGGAGGAGGAGGAGGAGGAGGGGGAGGGGGAGGGGGGTCTGTGGGCTGCGGGGGAGGGGCCGGGGGGCGGGGCTTGGGGGGGGCCCCGTCCCTCATCTTGGTCCAGCGCTCCAGGAGGTGCCGGTCGTCGTCGGTGAGGACGAGGCCGCGGGGGCCGCGGGGGCCGTCGCGGCGCTGGCGCTGCCGCTGCCGCTTCTCGCGCTCCCGGGCGCGCTCCTGGCGCCGGCGCCGCTTCTCCTCCCGCTCCCGCTGCCGCTCGGCCGCCGTCACCGGCTTGCGGCCCTCGGCGGGCTCGGGGGCTGCGCACGGCGCCTCTGGGGGAGGGGGGGGATGGGGGGGTGAGGGGGGGAGGTGGAGGCACCAAACACACACACAACCCCCAACCAACCCACAACCCAACCCCCCAACACAACACAACCCCCCAACCCAACCCCCAACAACCAGCAACCAACAACCCACAACCCAACCAACAACCCCCCAAACCAACCCCCCAACACACCCCAACCCAACTCCCAACGAACTCCCAACCAACCCCCAACAACTCCCAAACAACCCCCAACCCAACCCCCAACAACCCCCAACAACCCCCCAAACAACCCCCAATCAACCCCCCAACTCAACCCAACTCAACCCAACTCAACTCAACCCAACCCAACTCAACCCCACCCAACTCAACCCCACCCAACTCAACCCAACTCAACTCAACCCAACTCAACTCAACCCAACCCAACTCAACCCCACCCAACCCCACCCAACCCAACTCAACCAACTCAACCCAACCCAACTCATCCCAACTCAACCCAGCCCAACTCAACCCCACCCAACTCAACCCAACCCAACTCAACCCAACTCACTCAACCCAAATCAACCCAACCCAACTCAACCCAACTCAACCCAACCCAACTCAACCCAACTCAACCCAACTCACTCAACCCAAATCAACCCAACCCAACTCAACCCAACTCAACCCAACCCCACCCAACCCAACTCAACTCTTCCAACCCAACTCAACCCAACCCAACCCAACTCTTCCAACCCAACTCAACTCAACCCAACTCAACCCAACTCAACTCCACCCAACTCAACCCAACCCAACCCAACTCAACCCAACCCAACTTGACCCAACCCAACTCATCCCAAGCCAACTCCACCCAACTCAACCCAACTCATCCCAACCCAACTCAACCCCACCCAACTCAACCCCACCCAACCCAACCCAACTCTTCCAACCCAACCCCACCCAACCCAACCCAACCCCACTCAACCCAACCCAACTCACCCCTCCCCCCACCCACCCCCACCCCCACCCCAGGCCCCCCCCCACCTTTGCTCTTGTTCCTCATGGCCGACTTGAGCAGAGCCGCTTTGAGGGCGGCCTTGGTGTCGTCGGAGATGGCGCCGTCCCTCTTGGGCGCCGCGGGGGCGCCCGGCTCCGCCTTCACCCGGGGCGAGTCCATCGGGCAGTCGGGGGCGGGGCCGGGGCTCGGCATGTCCACGTCGGCGCAGGGCCAGGCTGGGCCCACGCCCGGCACCACAGCGGCGGGGGCGCCGGCGGTGACGTTGGCCACGGCGTTGGCGCTGACGGCGGCCACGTTGACGCCGGCCGCGCTGGCGTTGCCCACGCCGCCGCCGTTGGCCGCCCTGCCGCCGCCGGCCGCCACGTTGGCGCCACCCACGTCGCCGCCCGTCACCTCAACCGCGCCCACGTCACCCACGGGGCCGCTAACGGCGGGCGCGGTGTTGTCGCCCCCGCCGTTGCCGCCGCCCCCCGCGCCGCTCCCCGCCCCGCCGGCCGGGGCGATGGCGATTTGTCGCCGTATCCCGTCGCGCCGGGCGTGGAAGTCGGCGATCTCGGCCACGATGGCGGCTTTGATCTCCTCCTTGGTGAGGGCCCGGCGGTCGAAGGCGAAGTCGAAGGCCGGGACGCACTCGGGCTCGTCCTCGGGGTCGTGGTACTTGGCCAGGAAGGGGTGCCGCAGCGCCTCCGCCACCCCCACCCTCTCCCGGGGGTCGAAGCGCAACATCCTGCCCAGCAGCGCCAAGGCGGCCGGCTCGGCGTCGCCGAACAGGCTCTCCCAAGGCACCGGCGGGCGCGGGGGCAAGCTCTGCACGTAGGCCCTGACCCGCTCGGCCCCGATGGCCGCCATGACGGCGGCGGGCGGCGTCCCCAGCACCGCCATGATCAGCTGGAGCTGGTGGACGTAGTTCCTCCCGGGGAAGAGCTGCCGCCGGCCCAGCATCTCGGCGAAGATGCAGCCCACCGACCACATGTCGATGGCGCGGGTGTAGCGGTGCAGGGAGAGGAGCAGCTCCGGCGCCCGGTACCAGCGGGTGGCCACGTACTCGGTGAGGAAGGCTTTGGCGTGGCGGGGGTCGGCGCCCAGGCCCCGGGCCATGCCGAAGTCGCCGATCTTCAGCTCGCAGTTCTCGTTGACCAGCAGGTTGCTGGGCTTCAGGTCGCGGTGCAGGACGTTGGCGGAGTGGATGTACTTGAGGCCGCGCAGCAGCTGGTAGAGGAAGTAGCGCACGTGCTCCAGGGTCAGGGGCTGCGGCGAGTGGATGATCTGGTGCAGGTCGCTCTCCATCAGGTCCAGCACCACGTAGCTGCCAAGGGTGGGTGGGTGGGTGGGTAGGAAACACCCCCCACCCACCCACCCACCCACCCATCAAGCGGCCCCTGCCCATGGGGAACACCCCCGGTGGGCTCTGTCCCGTGGAGACCGGTGCTCGCGCGCACACCCCACCCCATGTCGGAGGGGATCTGGGGGTGCTGGAGGGGATGGGGGTGTCCCCGTGGGGTGGTCGCTGCCCTAAAGTCTTGGGTCACCAGCCCCCAAGGTCTGGGGCCACCAGCACCTGACATCCAGGGCCACCAGACCCTGGTATCTGGAGCCACCAGAACCCGGTATCTGGGGCCACCAACTCGCAAGGTCTGGGGCCACCAGCCCCTCATGTCTGGGGCCACCAACCCCTGACATCTGGGGCCACCAGCCCCCAAGGTCTGGGGCCACCAGCACCTGACACCCAGGGCCACCAGACCCTGGTATCTGGGGCCACCAGAACCCGGTATCTGGGGCCACCAACTCGCAAGGTCTGGGGCCACCAGCCCCCCATGTCTGGGGCCACCAACCCCTGACATCTGGGGCCACCAGCCCCCAAGGTCTTGGGCCACCAACCCCTGACATCCAGGGCCACCAGCCCCTGGTATCTGGGGCCACCAGCCCCTCATGCCTGGGGCCTCCAACCCCTGACACCCAGGGCCACCAACCCCCGGTATCTGGGGCCACCAACCCCCAAGGTCTGGGGCCACCACCCCCTCATGTCTGGGGCTACCAACCCCCAAGGTCTTGGGCCACCAACCCCTGACATCCAGGGCCACCAACCCCCGGTATCTGGGGCCACCAACCCCCAAGGTCTGGGGTCACCAACCCCTAGTAACTGGGGCCACCAACCCCTGGCATTTGGGGCCACCACCCCACAAGGTCTGGGCCCCCCCAATATGTGGGGCACAGAGGTGCCCAAGCAGGGTCCCCATGTCCCCCCGGGTCTGTGGGGCACAGGGGTGCCCGGGCAGGGTCCCCACATTCCCCCCCAGGTCTGTGGGGCACAGAGGTGCCTGAGCAGGGTCCCAGTGTGTCCCCCCCAGGTCTGTGGGGCGCAGGGGTGGCCAGGCAGGGTCCCCACATCCCCCCTCCCGGGTCTGTGGGGCGCAGGGGTGCCCGGGCAGGGTCCCAGTGTGTCCCCCCTGGGTCTGTGGGGTGCAGAGGTGCCCGGGCAGGGTCCCAGTGTGTCCCCCCCAGGTCTGTGGGGCACAGGAGTGCCCTGGGTGCCCGAACAGGGTCCCAGGGTGTCCCCCCCAGGTCTGTGGGGTGCAGGGGTGGCCGGGCAGGGTCCCAGTGTGTCCCCCCCAGGTCTGTGGGGTGCAGGGGAGGCCGGGCAGGGTCCCCAGGTGCCCCCCAGCCACTCACACGGAGCGGAACTCGCCGTAGGGGACGCTGGGCCTCAGGATGTCCTTGATGCCGATGATGTTGTCGTGCTTGAAGTGCTTGAGGATCTTCAGCTCCCGCAGCGTCCGCTTGGCGTTGGTCACCACGTCGAAGGCGTTGGGGATCTTCTTGATGGCCACTTGCTGCCCTGGGGGGCACCACAGGGGGGGGTTCAGGGGGGTTAGGGGCTCCTTCCCCATCCCTCCAACCCAGGGAGGGGAGGGAATGGGGGGTCTGGGGGGGTTTGAGGGGGTGGGGGGCTTGTTACCCATCCCACCACCCCAAGGGAAGGCGTTGGGGATCTTCTTGATGGTCACTTGCTGCCCTGGGGGGCACCACAGGGGGGGGTCAGGGGGGTTAGGGGGGGGCTGGGGGTTCTTATCCATCCCACCACCCAGGGAGGGGGGTTTGGGGGGGCTTGAGGGGGTGGGGGGGCTCTTTACCTGTCCCAGCAGCCCCCCAAAATCTCCCAGCCAGGGATGGAACCCCCCAATACCCCCACCCAGGGGGCTCCAGGGGGTCTGTGTCCCCCCACCCAGGACCCCCGGGGGTCTGTCCCCCCCCCAATACCCCCACCCAGGTGGCTCCAGGGGGTCTGTCCCCCCCCCCAGGACCCCCGGGGGTCTGTCCCCCCCCAACACCCCCCACCCAGGAGCCCCCGGGGGTCTGTCCCCCCCACCCAGGAGGCTCCAGGGGGTCTGTCCCCCCCACCCAGGACCCCCAGGGGGTCTGTCCCCCCCAATACCCCCACCCAGGAGCCCCTGGGGGTCTGTGTCCCCCACCCAGGAGTCCCTGGGGGTCTGTGTCCCCCCCACCCAGGACCCCCCAGGGGTCTGTCCCCCCCCAATACCCCCCCACCCAGGAGCCCCTGGGGGTCTGTGTCCCCCTACCCAGGAGCCCCTGGGGGTCTGTCCCCCCAATACCCCCACCCAGGAGGCTCCAGGGGGTCTGTGTCCCCCACCCAAGACCCCCAGGGGTCTGTCCCCCCAATACCCCCACCCAGGAGGCTCCAGGGGGTCTGTCCCCCCCACCCAGGAGCCCTGGGGGTCTGTCCCCCCGCAATACCCCCACCCAAGACCCCCAGGGGTCTGTCCCCCCAATACCCCCACCCAGGAACCCCTGGGGGTCTGTCCCCCCCCAACACCCCCCCCCAGGACCCCTCACCGGTGTCGCGGCGCCGCGCGGAGCTGACGACGCCGTAGGCGCCGGTGCCGATGGTCTCGATCACCTCGTACTCCTCCCCCACCTCGAAGGTGACGTCGAGCGCCCGCGCCCCCAGCAGCGCCAGGGGACCCCCCCCCGCCCCCGCCCCCCGCGGCGGGGGAGGGGCCCGGCGACCCCCGGCCTCCGGCTCCGGCTCCGGCTCCGGCTCCGCCATGGCGCTGCGGGAAGCGTCAGGGAACAGGGGGGACACCCAGACACCCCCCCAGACACCCCCAGACCACCATTGACCCCCCCAGACCCTCAACAGCCCCCCCAGACCCCCACATCCCCCCCAGACCCCTAAGGGACCCCCAGACCCCCCCCCCCAGACCCCCCAGACCCCCACATCCCCCCCAGACCCCTAAGGGACCCCCCAGACCCCCACATCCCCCCCAGACCCTCAACAGCCCCCCCAGACCCCCATGGACCCCCCCAGACCCCTAAGGGACCCCCAGACCTCCCCCCCCAGACCCCCCAGACCCCCACATCCCCCCCAGACCCCTAAGGGACCCCCCAGACCCCCACATCCCCCCCAGACCCCCATGGACCCCCCAGACCCCCCACACCCCCCCCATATCCCCCCCAGACACCTAAGGGCCCCCCCAGACCCCTAAGGGCTCCTCAGACCCCCCCCCAGACCCCCACATCCCCCCCACATCCCTCTGCCAGACCCCTAAGGGAACCCCCAGACCCCCCAGATCCCCCCCAGACCCCTAAGGGACCCCCCAGATCCTCAACATCCCCCCAGACCCCCCCCCCGAGCCCCCCAAAGACCCCCACGTCCCCCCCAGACCCCCAACTGTCCCTCAGAGCCCCCCCAAGGGCCCCCACGTCCCCCCCAGGCCCTCCCCAGACCCCCACGTCCCCCCCAGGCCCTCCCAGACCCCCCCTAGACCCCCACATCCCCCCCAATGTCCCCCCCAGACCCCCTCCAGGCCCCCATGTCCCCCCCAGACCCCCCAACTGTCCCTCAGAGCCCCCCCAAGGACCCCCACGTCCCCCCCAGGCCCTCCCCAGACCCCCAGACCCCCCCCAGACCCCCACGTCCCCCCCAGGCCCTCCCAAACCCCCCCGAGACCCCCACGTCCCCCTCAATGTCCCCCCCAGACCCCTCCAACCCCCCCAGATCCCCCCCAGGCCCCCCAACCCCCCCAGACCCCCAACTATCCCTCAGACCTCCCCCAAACCCCCCCCACAGGCCCCCAGGGCCCCCCCAGCCCCTCCCCCCAGCCCCCCAGGTCCCCTCCAGACCCCCCCAGACCCCCACGTCCCCCCCAATGTCCCCCCCAGCCCCTCCCCAGCCCCCCAGCCCCCCACAAACCCCCCCCCAGACCCCCTCAACCCCCCCACGTCCCCCCAGCCCCTCCCCCAGCCCCCCAGCCCCCCCAGCGCCCCCTGTTCCCCACCCCCCCCCGGTCGGGAGGGCGATGGGGCAGTTGCCATGGTGACGCTGGGACCCCCCCCCCTCCCCCCGCCCCTCACTCACCTCCCGCTCGCGCCGCTCCCCCTCCCCCCCCTCAGCGGGGCCCGGATATGGCGCCGCCCGGCCCCGCCCCCTCCGCGCCGGCCCCGCCCACCAATCAGAGCGGCGCTTCCGGGACGCGCCCCCTGCTGGACACGCCCCCCCCTCCCCGTTGCTAAGGGGCCGTTGCTAAGGGGCTGGGCGGAAGTGACGTCGCGGGCGGGGCGGGGCCACCCGCCGGCGCGGGCCGGAGCCTCGAGGGGCGGCCGGAGACCCCCCCCCACCCCCCCCCCCAGCCCCTGTCGCGACATATCGCGGCCCACGGGGCCCACAGAGCCCCAGGACACCCCCAGGGCCCCCAGAGACCCCCAGAGACCCCCAGAGACCCCCCAGGACCCCCCCGAGACCCCAGAGACCCCCCAGATCCCCCAGGACCCCCAGAGACCCCCCAGACCCCCCCCACAGCCCCCCCAAAGCCCCCCAGGACCCCCCCCAGACCCCCCCAGACCCCTCCCCAGACCCCCCAGAGACCCCCCAAGACCACCCAGACCCCCACCAACCTCCCCCACAGATCCCCAGACCCCCCAGACCCCCCCTCAGACCCCCCCACCACCACCCTGACCCCCCCCAGACCCCCCAGAGACCCCACAGACCCCACAGACGCCCTCACAGACCCCCCCCGACCACCTCGACCCCCCCAGACCCCACAGCCCCCCAACCCCCCTAAAGCCCCACAGACCCCCCAACCCCTCCCACGGACCCCCCCAGACCCCACAGCCCCCCCAACCCCCCCCAGAGACCCTCCAGAGACCCCCCAGAGACCCCCCAGATCCCACAGATCCCCCAGGACCCCCCCCCAACCCCCCCAGACCCCCCCCACAGGCCCCCCAGAGACCCCCCCCCAGACCCTACAGACCCCCCAACCCCCCCCACGGACCCCCCAAGACCACCCAGACCCCCCCCAACCTCCCCCACAGACCCCACAGACCCCCCCTCAGACCCCCCCCACCACCCTGACCCCCCCCAGTCCCCCCACAGGCCCCCCAGAGACCCCCCCCACCCCACAGACCCCTCAACGCCCCCCACGGACCCCCCAAGACCACCCAGACCCCCTCCAACCTCCCCCGCAGACCCCACAGACCCCCCCAGAGACCCCCCCAGACCCCACAGATCCCACAGACCCCCCAGGACCCCCCCCAACCCCCCCAAACGCCCCCCACCGGCCCCCCAGAGACCCCCCCAAGACCCCACAGACCCCCCCCAGATCCCCCCAGACCCCCCCAAACTGGCCCTAGATGGGACCCCAGTCTCCAGGACCCCCCCCAACCACCCCCACCCCCCAACACCCCGCGACGCCATTGGCTGAGGGCTTGGGGGGTGGGGCAGGACCCCACCAGGCGATTGGCCGGGCGGCGGGGAGCGCTCCCCCGCCATTGGCCGCGAGCCCAGCGGGAAATAACGGCGACGAACCCACCCCCCCCCTCCCGCCAGCTGTGATTGGTCGCCGCTCGGGTGTGGCTGTGGGGGGCGGGGCCACCGCCGACCAATGGGAGCCGCCGGCGGCGCTGACGTCACAGAGACACACGGAGACGCGGGCGCCGCCCTGGCGGTTTATTTCCCCGTTCAACAGCCAATCAGGAGGGGGGAGGCGGGGCCGGGCAGCACCGCGGCCTGTGATTGGACGAGGAGGAGGAGGAAGAGGAAGGGGCGTGGCTACAGCGCCCCGGGGGCGGGCGCGGTGGGCGCGGTGGGCGCGGCGGGGCCGTGGCGCCGCTGGTGCTTGCGCAGCCCCGCGCGGGCGCCGAAGCGCTTGGGGCAGAGGGGGCAGGCGAAGGGGCGGGGCTCGGGGCTGGCGGCCATCTTGCTGCCGGCGGCCATGATTGCGGCCGCCGCGCTCAGCTCGGCGCCGCCACCGCCGCTTCCCCCATCGGCCGCCGCCGCCGCCGCCGCGGCCACGGCCACGTCCCCGCCGCCCCCCAAAGCCACGCTGGGCCCGCCCACCGCGGGGTCGCAGCCGTGGTGGTGGAGGCCGGCGGCCATATTGCAGCCGCGTGGCGCGCCGGCGGCCGCCCCGTGGCCAATCGCCGCGCCCGCTGCCTGGCCGGGCTGGCCAATCACATCCCGTCCGACCCCATCATCAGCCACCCCGGTGGCCGCTGCGTGGCCGCCGCGACCAACCACCCCCCGCCCGCCGCCCGCTGCCGCCGCCGCCGCCGCGGTGACGTCGTCGTACCCCATCCCAACCCCCCCAGCTCCACCCGCCGCCTCACTCCCCACCCCACATCCGCCCCCAACCTCCACACCCCCCACCCCCACCCCCGCCCCGGCGGCCATATTGCCCGCGGCGCCCACGCCGAGGCCTAACTCCGCCGCGCCGCCGCCGCCGCCGCCGTCCCGCCTGCCGTGCGTCCTCTCGTGCTTCCTGAGCCCCGAGGCGCCGCCGAAGCCCTTCCCGCAGCGGCCGCAGGCGTAGGGCCTCTCCCCGGAGTGGGTGCGCCGGTGCTTGCCCAGCGCCGCCCTCTCGCCGAAGCCCTTGCCGCACTCGCCGCAGGTCCAGGGCCGCTCTCCGCTGTGGGTGAGCCGGTGCCTCTTGAGGTCCCAGGAGGCCACGAAGCTCTTGCCGCAGTCGCCGCAGCGCCAGGGCCGCTCGCCGGTGTGGGTGCGGCGGTGCACGGCCAGGTCGGCGGGCTGGCGGAAGGCCTTGCCGCACTCGCCGCAGGCGTGGGGCTTGAGGCCCTGGTGGGCCCGCTGGTGGCGGCGGAAGCTGGAGGGGTCGGCGAACATGCGGCCGCACTGCGGGCAGAGGAAGGGCCGCTCGCCGGTGTGGGTGCGCTGGTGGCTCTGGTAGGAGGAGAGCTGGGTGAAGGCCTTGCCGCAGGTGCCGCAGGCGTAGGGCTTGCGCGGCGCGTGGATGCGCTGGTGGCAGGCCAGGGAGGAGGAGCGGCCGAAGCTCTTGCCGCACTCGGCGCAGAGGAAGGGCCGCTCGCCCGTGTGGCTGCGCTGGTGGTTGCGCAGGTCCTTGCGCTCGGCGTAGGCCTTGGGGCAGGAGGCGCAGCGGTGGGGCCGAAGCCCCGCGTGGCCCCGCCGGTGCTTGCGGTAGACCGAGGGGTCGGCGAAGGACTTGTGGCAGTCGGGGCAGAGGAAGGGCCGCTCGCCGGTGTGGGCGCGCTGGTGGATGGCCAGTTTGGACAGGGTGCCGTAGGCCTTGGGGCAGGCGGCGCAGGGGAAGGGCGGCGCCGGGCGCGGCGGCGGCGGCGGCGGCGGCGGCGCGGTGGTGGCGGTTGGGGTGGGGGTTGGGGTTGGGGTTGGGGGGGGGTCGGATGGGGGTTGGGGGGAGGGGGTGGGGGAGGGGGCAGCCTTGGCGGCGCTGCGGGAGCGGGTGGTGGCGCCGGTGGGGGTGGTGGGGGCGCGGGGGCGGCGGGGGGCGCGGGGAGGGGGAGGGGCGGGGGGAGCGGGGGCGACGTGGCGGCTGGCGTCGTCGTCGCCGCGGGTGACGTCATCACCGTGGGTGACATCATCGTTGAGGGTGACGTCATCGCCGTGGGTGACGTCATCACTGCCGGTGATGTCATCGCCGCGGGTGACGTCATCGCCGCGGGTGACGTCATCGCCGTGGGTGACGTCATCACCGTGGGTGACATCATCATTGAGGGTGATGTCATCGCCGCGGGTGACGTCATCGCTGCCGGTGACGTCAGTGCCGTGGGTGATGTCATCACCATGGGTGACGTCATCGCTGCCGGTGATGTCATTGCCTTGGGTGACGTCAGCGCCATGGGTGACACCGACACCACGGGTGATGTCGTTGCCGCCGGCGACGTCATCGCCGCGGGTGACGTCATCGCCCGGGCCACGGGTGAGGTCGCCGACGAGGATGACATCGTCGTCCTGGCCATGGGTGACGTCACCGCGGCCGCCGCGGCTGCCGCCGTCGCTGATGCAGATGACGTCATCATCCTTGCTGCCGCGGGTGACGTCACCGCTGACGCAGATGACGTCATCATCCCGCCCACCGCCGCGGGTGACGTCACCGCGCGGCCCCTCCTCCTGCTCCTCCATGGCCCCTGCGGACACAGGGTGGGGGGTGGGGGGTGGGGTCACCACAACCTCCCCTCCCCCCCCTCCCCTCCCCCCACTTTCCACCCCTGGGGGGGGGGGGGATGGGGGAAGAGGGGGGGGTGGGGGATGGGCGCATCACCCCCCCCTCCCCCCCCAATATGGCGGCGCGGGGGGGCGCAAAGCACCTCGGGAAAGGGGGGTGGGGGGTGCGGAGGGGGAGAAGCCCCCCCGGGGTGGGGGCAGCGCTGGGGGGGGGGGGTTGGGGGGGGGGCGGTATAACGGGGTTCGGGGGTGGGGGGGAGGGGAGGCGCGGTGCATCCCGGGACGGCGGGGGGGGCAGGGCGGGGGGTGTCCCGCGGTGGGGGAGGGGGGGGTGTGGGGGGAGGGGAGGGGAAGCGGGGGGGGCTCCTTACCTGGGGGGGGGGATTGGTTGGGGGGGGGGGTGGTTCCGCTCGGGGCGCGGCGGCGGCGGGCGCTAGGACCGCGGCGGGGGCGGGGCGGCGGCGGCGGAAGCGGAGGGGGCGGGGCTTCCGGGGGAGGGGGCGGGGCCTGCGCTGGAGGGGGGAGGGGGCGGGGTGAAGGGGGCGGGGCTACGGCGAGGAGGCGGCGCGGGGGAGGGGGCGTGGCTTAGGGCGGTGTGTGGCGCGGAGGGGGCGTGGCCTGGAGGGAGGGGGCGTGGTTTGGAGCCGGAGGGGGCGTGGCTTGGGGCGGAGGGGGCGTGGCCCGGGGCGCCGCTTCCGCTCCGTCCCCGCAACAATAGGAGGTGCCGGTGCGTGGGCAGGGGGAGGGGGGGCGGGGGGGGGAGGGGAGGATGGGGGGGTCGCGGGGACCCCCTGCACCCCCCCCGTGGGTGGGATGGGATGGGGGGAGGGGGGCGGGACCCCCCTCGGTTGGGGGAGGGGGGAGGAGGGGGGGGGGGGTTTCCGGCGGGGAGGGGAGGGGGGGGGTTCCCATCCGCCATTAACCCCTTTCTCTCCCCTCCCCCCACCCCCCCCTCCCCCAGCTCGGAGCCGGGACCCCCCCCCCCTTAAAACCAGGGAGCTGGGCAGGGGGGTGACCCCTCCCCCTCCCCCCCCTTCCCCAGCACCGCGTCACCACCATGGCGGCGGCGTCGGGGGAGCATCTGCGGGGCGTCCCCGTGACGTCACAGGCGCCACCGTTGACGTCATCACCACCACCTCTGACGTCATGGCCCCCCCCCCCCACGCCCAGCCCCGGCGAGCGGCGCTACCGCTGCGGCGAGTGCGGGCGCAGCTACCGGCACGCGGGCAGCCTGGTCAACCACCGGCGCAGCCACCAGACCGGCGTCTACGGCTGCGGCGCCTGCGGCAAGGAGCTCTACAACATGGCGGCGCTCAACAGCCACCGCCGCGCCCACCGCCGCCGACACCCCCACCGCGCCGCCGCCTCATCGCCGCCCGCGACGTCATCACCATCATCACCACCCGTGACGTCATCATCATCATCACCGGTGACGTCATCATCACCGCCGCCGGTGACGTCACCGCTGCCGCCGCCGCCAGCAGCGCCCACCAAGCTGTACGGCTGCGGCGAGTGCGGGCGCTGGTACCGGCACCGCGGCAGCCTGGCCAACCACCGGCACACCCACCGCACCGGCGACTTCGCCTGTTCCCTCTGCCCCAAGCGCTTCGGCAACCTGATGGCGCTGCAGGCGCACGCCCGCGGCCACCGCGCCGCCGCCGCTACCGCCGCCGTCATGACGTCATTCCGGCTGAGCGACGACGTCACCGCGGCGGCGGCGGCGGCGGCACCCCCCGAGCGGCTGTACCGCTGCGAGGTGTGCGGGAAGAGCTACCGCCACTCCGGCAGCCTCATCAACCACAAGCGGACCCACCAGACCGGCGACTTCGGCTGCGGCGTCTGCGCCAAGCGCTTCGCCAACATGGCGGCG
Source organism: Gallinula chloropus (assembly GCF_964237585.1). Lineage (NCBI taxonomy): Eukaryota > Metazoa > Chordata > Aves > Gruiformes > Rallidae > Gallinula > Gallinula chloropus. The sequence goes on from NW_028168796.1 coordinate 13,977, forward strand.
CTCAAGGGGCACCTGCGCGGCCACCGCCAGCGCCGCCGCCGCCAGCGCAACGGAGAGGTGGCGGCGGTGACGTCATCACCGCCGCCGCTACCGCCGCCGTCTCCTCCCAGTATCTACCAGTGCTCCCTCTGCCCCAAGGAGTTCGGGAACCTCCCGGCGCTGCGGGCGCATTTCCGGCGCCACAAGCGGCACCGCGGCGGCACCGCGGCGGAGGAGGAGGAAGAGGAGGACGGGGAGGCCGAAGAGCGGCCCTTCCTCTGCAGCCTGTGCGGCGGCATCTTCCCCGGCGAGGCCGACCTGGCGCAGCATCACCGGCGGGAGCACGCGGCGGCGGTGACGCCGGCGGTGATGTCATCATCGCCGCCGCTGCCGCCGGCGCTGCCGCAGGATGGGTGTGGCGAGGAGGCCTGGCACATCTGCGGCTACTGCGGCCGCTCCTTCGGCGACCTGGGCAGCCTGCGGCGCCACAGCCGCGCTCACCGTGCCGAGGAAGCCGCCGCCTTGGCCGACGTGGCGGGCGGGGAGCGCGGCGGCGGTGGCGGCGGCGGCGGCGGCACCGCCGGGCGCCGTTACGCCTGCGACGTGTGCGGGAAGACGTACCGGCACGGGGGCAGCCTGGTGAACCACCGGCAGACCCACCAGACCGGCGTCTTCCCCTGCGCCACCTGCGCCCGGCGCTACCCCAACCGCGCCGCCTTCCGCAACCACCTGCGCAACCACCCGCGCTGCAAGGCGGCCAAGGCGGCGGCCGCCGCGCTGGCCGTGATGGCGGCCTGGAGGGGAACGGCCGCCGCCGCCGCCGCCGCCGCGCCGGGGCAGGGGGAGGGGGAGGGGGAGGAGGGGGGAGGGATGGGGGCGGCGGCGATGGTTGTGGCGGCGGATACGGCGGCGGGTGGGGTGGTGGACGCGGTGTTGGCGCCGGGTACGGGGTCGGAACCGGTTGTGACGTCAGAGACAGCGTCAGTCGGGGTGTTGGGACAGGATACGGGGTCAGAGCCGGTTGTGACGTCAGACAGAGAGTCAGTCGGGGTGTTGGCACCGGTTGTGACGTCAGATACAGCGTCAGTTGGGGTGTTGGCACCGGATACGGGGTCAAAACCGGTTGTGACGTCAGAGACAGCGTCAGTCGGGGTGTTGGACGCGGTGTTGGCACCAGATAGGGTGTCAGAACCAGTTGTGACGTCAGAGACAGCGTCACTTGGGGTGTTGGGACCAGGTACAGTGTCGGATACGGGGTCAGAACCGGTTGTGACGTCAGACAGAGAGTCAGTCGGGGTGTTGGATCCAGTTGTGACGTCACATACGGCATCAGTTGGGGTGTTGGCACCGGATACGGTGTCGGATACAGTGTCAGAACCGGTTGTGACGTCAGATATGACATCAGTTGGGGTGTTGGACACGGTGTTGGCACCTGATACGGTGTCAGAACCGGTTGTGACGTCAGACAGAGAGTCAGTTGGGGTGTTGGATCCGGTTGTGACGTCACATACGGCGTCAGTTGGGGTGTCGGAACCGGTTGTGACGTCAGACACAGCATCAGTTGGGGTGTTGGCACCGGATACGGTGTCAGAACCAGTTGTGCCGTCAGACGCGGCGTCGGTCGGGGTGTTGGACCCGGTGTTGTCACCGGATCCGGTGTTGGCGCCGGTTGTGCCGTCGGACGCGGCGTCGGTCGGGGTGTTGTCAGAGGCGGCGTCACCGCGCCCGTCGCGGCGCCAGCTCTGCGCCCGCAGCTCCCACCCCGCCGGGACTCCGCTGGCCGCCGATCGCCGCCGCCGCCACCATGGCTGCCCCCAGGAGTTCCGCCAGCGGCAGCAGCGGCGTCACCGCGACGGCGGCGCGATGACGTCAGCGGCGATGACGTCAGCGGCGGCGGTGGCTGGGGGAGGCGCCGCCGGGGCACCGGGACCGATGGCGGCAGCACCGGGTCGCCCCAACCCGCCGGATCCGGGGGATGGCGACGCCCAACCGGCGGCGGCCGCGGCGCTGGTGACGGCGGCGGCGGCCGCCATGATGGCGGCGGTGATGGCGGCCGCGCGGGCGCCGCCCCACGACGCAAAGACCCCCCCGGCCGTGGCGGGTGGGGGGGGGCAGCGGCGGGGGGCGCGGGGCGGGGGGGAACCCCCCGGGAGGAGGCCGGGGGCGCCGCGGCGGCGCTCGCCCGGCGGCGCCGAGGGGGACAGTTGAGGGGGTTGGGGGGTCCTGGGGGGTGGGGGAGGGGATGGGGGGGGGTTGGGACCCCCCGATTTCAGCCCCCTGATTAAACGTGGGTGTTTTTGGAGAGGGACCCCCCGTGTGTTCCGGGGGGGTGGGACCCCCAAATGGGGCTGGGGGGGGGGCTGAGGACCCCCAAATTGGGGCTGGGGACCCCTGGAGTGGGGTGGGGGGGGCTGAGGACCCCCAAATGGGGCTGGGGACCCCCAAAGTGTCCTCCAGGGAGGTGTAGGGACCCCCAAATTGGGGCTGGTGACCCCTGGAATGGGGTGGGGGGGGCTGAGGACCCCCTAATTGGGGCTGGGACCCCCAAATTATCTCGGGGGGGGGGGGCCTTGGGGACCCCCCAATGGGGCTGGGGACCCCCAAAGTGTCCTCCAGGGGGGTGTAGGGACCCCCAAATTGGGGCTGGGGACCCCTGCAGTGGGGATGGGGGGGGTGAAGGACCCCCAAATTGGGGCTGGGGACCCCCAAATTGGGCTGGAGACCCCCAAGTGTCTTCTGGGGGGAGCAGGGGACCCCCAAACCCAGCGCCCCGCCCCCCCAACTACCCCCCCAGTGCAGTCAGGACCCCCAACTCCTCCCCCCCAGCCCCCCCCAAAACAAGTGGGGGGTCACTGCAGCCCACCACCCCTTTATTGCTCTGCCCCCCCCCCCAAAAAAAACAGGGGGGGGGTCAGGCCTCACCGGACGCCTCATCACCGGGGTCCCCCGAGAATTTGGGGGGGGGGTCCTGGGGGACCCAGGTTTGTCCCCAAAAGAAGGGGGGACCCCCGGTGTCGGGGGCTTGGGGGATCTGGGGGGCGTTGGGGGGGGTCTCAGGGTTGGGGGGGGGTCTCAGTGGGTTTGGGGGGGGTCTCGGGGGGGTTGGGGGGGGTCTCAGGTTTCGGGGGGGTCTGAGTGGGTTTGGGGGGCATCTCAGGGTTGGGGGGGTTATCAGGGGGGTTTGGGGGGGTCTCAGGGTTTGGGGGGGTCTCAGTGGGTTTGGGGGGGGTCTCGGGGGGGTTGGGGGGGGTCTCAGGTTTAGGGGGGGTCTGAGTGGGTTTGGGGGGGGTCTCAGGGTTGGGGGGGTTATCAGGGGGGTTTGGGGGGGTCTCAGGGTTCCGAGGGGTCTCAGTGGGTTTGGGGGGGTCTCAGTGGGTTTGGGGGGGTTCTCTGGGTTTGTGGGGGTCTCAGGGGGGTTGGGGGGGTTCTCCGGGTTTGTGGGGGTCTCGGAGGGTTTGGGGGGGGTCTCAGGGGGGTTGGGGGGGTTCTCTGGGTTTGGGGGGGTCTCGGGGGGGTTGGGGGGTTTCTCCGGGTTTGTGGGGGTCTCGGGGGGTTTGGGGGGGTTCTCTGGGTTTGTGGGGGTCTCGGGGGGGTTTGTGGGGGTCTCGGGGGGTTTGGGGGGGTTCTCAGGGTTGGGGGGGGTCTCCTCCTCCTCCTCCTCCTCCTCGTGGCGGGGGTCCGGGGGGGGGTCTGCGAAATAGGCCTCGCGGGTGACGCCGGCGATCCAGCGCTCGTAGTGGGGGGCGGCGGTGAAAAGGGGGGGGTCCCCCCGGCGCAGCCCCCCAGGCTGGCCGTGCCCAGCAGGAACCAGACCCCCCGCTCCCGGCACGCCAGGGGGGACCCGCGTCAGGCTGCGGGGGAACGGGGGCACTGGTTAGACTGGGAGGGACTGGGAGGGACTGGGGGGAACGGGGGCACTGGTTAGACTGGGAGGGACTGGGAGGGACTGGGGGGGACCCCGCGTCAGGCTGGGGGGGGAATGGGGGCACTGGTTAGACTGGGAGGGACTGGGGGGACTGGGGGGGACCCTGCGTCAGGTTGGGGGGGAATGGGGGCACTGGTTAGACTGGGAGGGACTGGGAGGGACTGGGGGGGACCCCGCGTCAGGCTGCGGGGGGAACGGGGGCACTGGTTAGACTGGGAGGGACTGGGAGGGACTGGGGGGGACCCCGCGTCAGGCTGCGGGGGAACGGGGGCACTGGTTAGACTGGGAGGGACTGGGGGGGAATGGGGAGGGAATGGGAGGGACTGGGGAGGGAATGGGGGGGACCCCGCGTCAGGCTGCGGGGGAACGGGGGCACTGGTTAGACTGGGAGGGACTGGGAGGGACTGGGGGGACTGGGGAGGGAATGGGGGGGACCCCGCGTCAGGCTGGGGGGGAAACGGGGGCACTGGTTAGACTGGGAGGGACTGGGGGGACTGGGGGGGACCCTGCATCAGGCTGGGGGGGAATGGGGGCACTGGTTAGACTGGGAGGGACTGGGAGGGACTGGGGGGGACCCCGCGTCAGGCTGGGGGGGAACGGGGGCACTGGTTAGACTGGGAGGGACTGGGGGGACTGGGGGGGACCCTGCGTCAGGTTGGGGGGGAATGGGGGCACTGGTTAGACTGGAGGGACTGGGAGGGACTGGGGGGGACCCCGCGTCAGGCTGGGGGGGAATGGGGGCACTGGTTAGACTGGGAGGGACTGGGAGGGACTGGGGGGGACCCCGCGTCAGGCTGGGGGGGAATGGGGGCACTGGTTAGACTGGGAGGGACTAGGGGGGAGGACTGGGGGGACCCCGCATCAGGCTGGGGGGGGAACGGGGGCACTGGTTAGACTGGGAGGGACTGGGAGGAATGGGGGGAACGGGGGCACTGGTTAGACTGGGGGCACTGGGAGGGACTGTGGGGACTGGGAGAGGAATGGGAGCACTGGTTAGACTGGGGGGACTGGGAGGGACTGGGAGGGACTAGGGGGTACTGGTTAGACTGGGGGGACTGGGAGGGACTGGGAGGGACTAGGGGGTACTGGTTAGACTGGGGGCACTGGGGGGGACTGGGAGGGACTAGGGGGTACTGGTTAGACTGGGGGGACTGGGAGGGACTGGTTAGACTGGGGGGGTATTGGGGGGGACAGAGGGGAGTAACTGGCCGCGAGACACCCAAAAAAGGGACCCCCCCACCCTCCCCCACCCAAAATGAAGCTGGAGGGAGATGGGGACCCCCCACCCCAAAGGGACCCCCCAAAATCACCCGGGGGGAGATGGGGACCCCAAAAGGGACCCAGGGACCCCCCCAGGGACCCCCAAAATCACCCAGGGGGGGAGATGGGCACCCCCCACCCCAAAGGGACCCCCCCAAAATCACCCAGGGGGGAGATGGGGACCCCCGAGGGACCCCAAAAGGGACCTGGGGACCCCAAGAGCCCCCCCCGAGATGCCCGGGGGGACCCAGGGCCCCCCCCTCACCTGGCAGGCGGGGGCGCCGCGGGGGACGGAGACGCAGAAGGTGTCTGGGGGGGTCCCCGAGTCGCCCCCCCCGGGACCCCCCGTCCCGCAGGACTCCGAGATCGTCACCTCCACGCTGAGCAGCCCCCCGGCAGCGACGACCCTGGGGGGGGGCACAGGGGTTTGGGGGGGTCAGAGGGGTTTGGGGGGGTCAGAGGGGTTTGGGGGGGGGGTCACAGGGGTGGGGGGGTCACAGGGGTTTTGGGGGTCAGAGGGGTTTGGGGGGGTCAGAGGGGTTTGGGGGGGAGCAGAGGGGTTTGGGGGGGGTCAGAGGGGTGGGGGGGTCACAGGGGTTTTGGGGGCAGAGGGGTTTGGGGGGGCAGAGGGGTTTGGGGGGGCACAGGGGTTTGGGGGAGTCAGAGGGGTGGGGTGGGGTCAGAGGGGTTTGGGGGGGTCAGAGGGGTGGGGGGAGCACAGGGGTTTGGGGGGGGGTCAGAGGGGTTGGGGGGGGTCAGAGGGGTTTGGGGGGGGACACTTTGTGGGGGGACAGGGGGATGGGGGGGCGGCTCGGAGGGGGGTGGCACTGGGGGGGGGGGGCATTGGGGTGGGGGACATGGGGGGGTGACACCCCCGGGGGGGGACATGGGGGGCGATGGGGGGGTCACAAGGGGTGATGGGGGGGTCACGGGGGGCGATGGGGGGGTCACAGGGGGCGATGGGGACCCAGGGGGCGGGGGGTCGGGGGTCCCTCACCTGGGGGGGCCATGGTGGCCCAGCAGCGCGTGCTGGGGGGGGGGGACACGGGGGGCGATTTGGGGGTCACGGGGGGCGATGGGGGGACCTGGGGGGGGGGTCACAGGGGGCGATGGGGGGGTCACAGGGGGGGCGATGGGGGGGTCACAGGGGGTGATGGGGGGGGTCACAGAGGGGGCGATGGGGGGGTCACAGGGGGCGATGGGGGGGGTCACAGGGGGAGATGGGGGGGTCACAGAGGGGGCGATGGGGGGGTCACAGGGGGCGGTGGGGACACAGGGGGTGGGGGTCGGGGGTCCCTCACCTGGGGGGGCCATGGTGGCCCAGCAGCGCGTGCCGGGGGGGGCGCGGTGGGGGGCGTAGGGGAGGCAGAGGGGCCGCAGGGCCGGGCCGGGCTGCAGCGGGGGGGGCTCGAGCCGCAGCAGCGCCAGGTCCCGCCCCCCCCCCGGCTCCACGAAGGCGCCGTGAAGGTGCAGACGGGACCCCCGGCGCGACCCCCCCCCCCCGCCAACACGGCTTCCCACTGCTCCGGGGCCTGCTGCCTGCGGGGGGGGGCACGGGGGGTCACGGGGGGGTGCGGGACCCCCAAACACACCGGGGAACCCCCCACCCCCCGGGGAGAGGGACCCCCCCACACACCCCCCTGGGAAGGATGGGGATCCCCCTCCCTGGGTGCTGGGGGGGGGTAATTGGGTGCTGGGGGGGTCGCTATGGGGCAGGGGGGGGTAATTTCGGGGTGCAATCCCTTGGGGACCCCCCCCGGGGAGAGGGACCCCCCCACACACCCCCCCGGGAAGGATGGGGATCCCCCTCCCTGGGTGCTGGGGGGGTGTCTCAGGGTTCCCAGGGGTGCAGGGGGGGGGTCTCGGGGTTCCCAGGGGTGCAGGGGGTGGGGGGGTCTCAGGGTTCCCATGGGTGCCGGGGGGGGTCTCGGGGTTCCCATGGGTGCTGGGGGGGGGTCTCGGGGTTCCCAGGGGTGCAGGGGGGTTATGTAGGTGTTCCCATGGGTGCAGGGGGGGTCTCAGGGTTCCCAGGGGTGCCGGGGGGGGGTCTCGGGGTTCCCAGGGGTGCCGGGGGGGGGGGGATGTTGGGGTTCCCATGGGTGCTGAAGGGTGGTGTCTCAGGGTTCCCAGGGGTGCTGGGGGGGGGTCTCAGGGTTCCCATGGGTGCAGGGGGGGGGTCTCAGGGTTCCCAGGGGTGCAGGGGGGGGTCTCAGGGTTCCCAGGGGTGCCGGGGGGGGGTCTCAGGGTTCCCAGGGGTGCGGGGGGGGGGATGTTGGGGTCCCAGGGGTGCCGGGGGGGTGTGTAGGTGTTCCCATGGGTGCAGGGGGGGGGTCTCAGGGCTCCCATGGGTGCCGGGGGGTGGTCTCAGGGTTCCCAGGGGTGCGGGAGGCGTGTCTCAGGGTTCCCATGGGTGCCGGGGGGTGTCTCAGGGTTCCCAGGGGTGCCGGGGGGGGTCTCAGGGTTCCCAGGGGTGCCGGGGGGGGGTCTCAGGGCTCCCATGGGTGGCAGGGGGGGGTTCTCGGGGTTCCCAGGGGTGCAGGGGGGAGTCTCAGGGTTCCCATGGGTGCAGGGGGGGGGTCTCAGGGTTCCCATGGCTGCAGGGGGGTGTCTCAGGGTTCCCAGGGGTGCAGGGGGGAGGTCTCGGGGTTCCCAGGGGTGCCGGGGGGGGATGTTGGGGTTCCCAGGGGTGCCGGGGGGGGGTCTCAGGGTTCCCAGGGATGCCGGGGGGGGATGTTGGGGTTCCCAGGGGTGCAGGGGGCGTCTCAGGGCTCCCAGGGGGTGGGGGTCTGGGGGGCAGCCCCCCACTCACCCGATGAAGCAGTGGGCGGCCGTCAGCACCCAGAGCTCGGCCACCAGCGCCCCCCCGCAGCGGTGCCGCCCCCCCAGCCGCAGGGAGACGCTCCAGGGCCACGAGGGGCCGGGGGGGGGGTCCAGCTCGGGCCCCCCCTGCATCCCGCACCCTGGGGGGGGAGGGGGTCAGGGGGTCAGGGGGACGGGGACCCCCAGACCCTGTGGGGTGCCCACCCCCCCCTTTGGGCTCCCAGTCCCCCCATTGGGCTCCCAGTGCCCCCCATTTGGCTCCCAGTCCCTCTGTACCCCCTCCCAGTCCCCCTGTATCCCCTCCCAGTCCCCCCCCTTGGGCTTCCAGTCCCCCTGTACCCCCTCCCAGTCCCCCTGTACCCCCTCCCAGTCCCCCCCATTGGGCTCCCAGTCCCTCTGTACCCGCTCCCAGTCCCCCTGTACCCCCTCCCAATCCCCCCATTGGGCTCCCAGTCCCCCCCATTGGGCTCCCAGTCCCCCTGTACCCCCTCCCAGTCCCTCCCATTGGGCTCCCAGTGCCCCCCTTGGGCTTCCAGTCCCCCCCACTGGGCCCCCAGTCCCTCTGTACCCCCTCCCAGTCCCCCCCATTTGGCTCCCAGTCCCCCTGTACCCCCTCCCAGTCCCCCCATTGGGCTCCCAGTCCCCCCCATTGGGCTCCCAGTGCCCCCATTGGGCTCCCAGTCCCCCCCATTGGGCTCCCAGTGCCCCCATTGGGCTCCCAGTCCCCCCCATTGGGCTCCCAGTCCCCCCCAGTGGGCTCCCAGTCCTCCCCCAACCCCAGGCGTCCCCGCTCACCCTGGCACTTGCCGTCCTCCAGGCCGGGGGGCGGGGGGCTGCCCGGGGGGGCGAAGGCGGCGTTGGGCAGCCGCGCGCGCAGCCACCCCGCGTGCGCCGCCAGCGCCGTGGCCACCGCCGGCCCGTTGGGGCGCGCGCAGCCCACGGCGAAGCTCAGCACCCCGGCCTGCACCCAGCGGCCCCCCGGCGCCCCGCACGCCACCGGGCCCCCCGAGTCCGCCTGGGGGGAGAGGGGGGGTTGTGGAGACCCCAGAGACCCCTAGAGACCCCTATAGAGCCCCCCAGACCCCTATAGACCCCTATAGACCCCTATAGAGCCCCCCACAGCCCCCCGAGTCCGCCTGGGGGCACAGGGGGGTTATGGAGACCCCAGAGACCCCTATAGGCCCCTATAGACCCCCCCAGACCCCTATAGGCCCCTATAGACCCCCCCACAGCCCCCCGAGTCCGCCTGGGGGCACAGGGGGGTTATGGAGACCCTAGAGATCCCTATAGACCCCTATAGGCCCCAATAGACCCCCCCAGACCCCTATAGACCCCCCCCACAGCCCCCCGAGTCCGCCTGGGGGCACAGGGGGGGCTATAGAGACCCTAGAGACCCCTATAGACCCCCCCACAGCCCACCAAGTCCGCCTGAGGGGGAGAGGGGGGGTTATAGACACACCATCCCGGGCTGTGCCTGGCCCCTATAGCCCTTATAGCCCCCCTATAGCCCCCTATAGCCCCCCTACCTGGCAGGCGCCGCGGCCGCCCTGGCTGCCCCCCGCACACACAATCCCGCGCCGTGCCTGGCCCCTATAGCCCCCTATAGCCCCTATAGCCCCCCTATAGCCCCTATAGCCCCCCATATAGCCCCTATAGCCCCCCTACCTGGCAGGCGCCGCGGCCGCCCTGGCTGCCCCCCGCACACACCATCCCGCGCTGTGCCGGCCCCTATAGCCCCCCTATAGCCCCTATAGCCCCCTATAGCCCCCTATAGCCCCCCTATAGCCCCTATAGCCCCTATAGCCCCCCTATAGCCCCCTATAGCCCCTATAGCCCCCTATATCCCCCCTATAGCCCCCCTATAGCCCCCCTACCTGGCAGGCGCCGCGGCCGCCCTGGCTGCCCCCCGCACACACCATCCCGCGCCGTGCCGGCCGCGCCAGGTCGCGGCGCCGCAGGTTGGAGTAGAGGCAGTTGCAGGTCTCGGGGCTCAGCAGGTCCAGGGGCACCTTCTGCAGGGGGGACCCCGCGGGCAGCGACACTGAACCCCCAAAACAGAGAGAGGGGGGTTAGGGGGGGACACTGAGCCCCCAAAACAGAGAGAGGGGGTTAGGGGGGGACACTGAGCCCCCAAAACAGAGAGAGGGGGTTAGGGGGACACTGAACCCCCAAAACAGAGAGAGGGGGGTTAGGGGGGGACACTGAGCCCCCAAAACAGAGAGAGGGGGGTTAGGGGGAGACACTGAGCCCCCAAAACAGAGAGAGGGGGGTTAGGGGGGGACACTGAGCCCCCAAAACAGAGAGAGGGGGGTTAGGGGGGGACACTGAACCCCCAAAACAGAGAGAGGGGGGTTAGGGGGGGACACTGAGCCCCCCAAAACAGAGAGAGGGGGGTTAGGGGGGGACACTGAACCCCAAAACAGAGAGAGGGGGGTTAGGGGGGGACACTGAACCCCCAAAACAGAGAGAGGGGGTTGGGGGGGGACACTGAACCCCCAAAACAGAGAGAGGGGGGTTAGGGGGGGACACTGAACCCCAAAACAGAGAGAGGGGGGTTAGGGGGGGACACTGAACCCCAAAACAGAGAGAGGGGGTTTAGGGGGGACACTGAACCCCCAAAACAGAGAGAGGGGGGTTAGGGGGGGACACTGAACCCCAAAACAGAGAGAGGGGGGTTAGGGGGGGACACTGAACCCCAAAACAGAGAGAGGGGGGTTAGGGGGACACTGAACCCCCAAAACAGAGAGAGGGGGTTTAGGGGGGACACTGAACCCCCAAAACAGAGAGAGGGGGGTTAGGGGGGGACACTGAACCCCAAAACAGAGAGAGGGGGGTTAGGGGGGGACACTGAGCCCCCAAAACAGAGAGAGGGGGGTTAGGGGGGGACACTGAACCCCCAAAACAGAGAGAGGGGGTTAGGGGGGGACACTGAGCCCCCCAAAAGAGAGGAGAACACCTCAATGGGGACCCAGAGGACCCACCCCATGGAGACCCCACCCCATGGAGACCCCCCACCCCCATGAAGACCCCCCACCCCCATGAAGACCCCTCCCCATGGAGACCCCTCCCCATGGAGGCCCAGAGGACCCACCCCATCAAGACCCCTCCCCATGGAGACCCCCCATCCCCATGGAGACCCCTCCCCATGGGGGCCCACAGGACCCACCCCATGGAGACCCCTCCCCATGGAAACCTCCCACCCCTATGAAGACCCCCCATCCCTATGGAGACCCCTCCCCATGGAGACCCCTCCCCATGGGGACCCACCCCATGGAGACCCCCCACCCCCATTAAGACCCCCCCCATCCCCATGGAGACCCCTCCCCATGGAGACCCCTCCCCATGGGGGCCCACAGGACCCACCCCATGGAGACCCCTCCCCATGGAGACCCACCAACCACAAGGACCCCCCTCCCACCAATACCCCCCACCCCCTTCCCACCCCCAGGGGGTCCCCCCTCCCCCTGTCCCCCCCCCTCACCGTTCTCAGCCACGTGCCCCCAGCCGGTGACCCAGCACGGGGTGCCGAAGGCGAAGGGGTGCTGGGCCTTGGGCAGGCAGATGGTGCCCACCCGCGGGCCCAGCGCCACGGGGGTCTCCAGCCGCGCCAGCGCCAGGTCGTGGCCGCCCTCCACCCGCCGGTAGCGCTCGTGGACCACCACCTCCACCACGGGCCGCTCCTGGCCCCCCGTCTCCTGCAGGCGCAGGCGCCCGACCACCGCCCGCCAGGCCCGCGGCTCCGCACGGCTCCCGTTGGGGCTGGGGGGGAGGGGAGGAGGGGGTGGGTGAAGGGGGCCATCGTCACCCCGGACCACCACCCGCCCCCCCCGGGGTGCCCCGCGCCCGGACAGGCTGAGGTGGCACAACCTGGGATCTAGGGGGGCCCAACTTGGGTTCTAGGTGGCCCAACCAGGGTTCCAGGGGGTTCAACTGGGGTTCTAGGTGGCCCAACTTGGGTTCTAGGTGGCACAACTGTGGTTCTAGGTGGCCCAACTGGGGTTCCAGGGGGGTCAACTGTGGTTCTAGGTGGCCCAACCAGGGTTCCAGGGGGGTTCAACTGGGGTTCTAGGTGGCCCAACTTGGGTTCTAGGTGGCACAACTGTGGTTCTAGGTGGCCCAACCAGGGTTCCAGGGGGGGTCAACTGTGGTTCTAGGTGGCCCAACCAGGGTTCTAGGGAGCCCAACAAAGTTCTAGGTGGCCAGACTAGGGTTCTAGGTGGCCCAACTGGGGTTCTAGGTGGCCCAACCTGGGTTCCAGGGGGGCCCAACCGTGGTCTTAGAAGCCCCCACAAAGATCTAGGTGGCCCAAACCAGGCTCTAGGTGCCACAACTGGAATTCTAGGTGGCCCAACACGGGTTCTGGGTGGCCCAACTGTGGTTCTAGAAGGCCCAGCTGTGGTTCTAGGTGGCCCAACAAAGTTCTAGGTGGTCCAACCAGGGTTCTAGGGGGCCCGACAAAGTTCTAGGTGGCCCAACCATGGTTCTAGGTGGCCCAATAGGGGTTCTAGGGGGGCCAATAGGGGTTCTAGGGGGGCCAACCTGGGTTCTAGGGAGCCCAACAAAGATCTAGGTGGCCCAACCAGGGTTCTAGGGGGGCCAACCAGGGTTCTAGGGGGGGCAACAAAGTTCTAGGTGGCCCAACCGTGGTTCTAGGTGGCCCAACCAGGGTTCTAGGTGGCCCAATGGGATCCTGAAGGGGATCTGTGTGTCCCAAGGAGGTTCCAGACCACCCAAACGAGCCCGGTGTGCCCCCCGTGCCCCCCGGCGCGAGGACTCACCCCACGAAGCAGTGGGCGGCCGAGAGGACCCACTGAGGGGTGACCAGGGTGCCCCCGCAGAAGTGCTCCCCCCGCAGCTGCAGGCTGACCTGCCAGGGCCACTCCCCGGGGCGCGCGGCCGCGCCCCCCACCACGCGGCCCAGCTCCCGCTGCCGCCCGCACTCGGGGGCTGCCGGGGGGGCACCAGTCAGGGATGGGGAGGGGGAGCTGGGGGGGGGGTCCCCAACACAGCACCAGCCCCCCTGAAATTGGGGGGGAGCTGGGGGGGGTCCCCAACACAGCACCAGCCCCCCGAAATGGGGGTGGGGGTGGGGGGGGGTGGGGGGGGTCCCCAAAACAGCACCAGCCCCCCTGAAATTGGGGTGGGGGTGTGTGGGGGGGCTGGGGGGTCCCCAAAACAGCACCAGCCCCCCTGAAATGGGGGTGGGGGTGTGGGGAAGGGGAGGGGAAGCAGGATGGGGGTTGGAGGGTCCCCAAGAGGGGGCTGGGGGGTCCCCAAAACAGCACCAGCCCCCCTGAAATGGGGGTGGGAGGAAGGGGAGGGGGAGCAGGATGGGGGTTGGGGGGTCCCCAAGGGGGGGTTGGGGGGTCCCCAAAACAGCACCAGCCCCCCTGAAATTGGAGGGAAACTGGGGGGGGGGTCCCCAACGCAGCACCAGCCCCCCTGAAATGGGGGTGGGGGTGGGGGGAAGGGGAGGGGAAGCAGGGTGGGGGTTGGGGGGTTGCGACACGGGGGGTTGTGACAGCGTGTGGCGAGGGGGTTGCGACAGCCCCCGGGGTGGGGGGGAAGTGGGGGCCGGATGTGGCCCCACCCCGGATGCCCAGGTACCCGCCCTCCCCCCCCCAACGTCCGGGTACCCCCCCCAAAGCCCATCTCCCACCCCCAAACCTTGGGTACCACCCCCCCCACCCTCCCAAGGTGCTGCTGATGGGGTGGGGGCACCCTAAAAAGCCTGGAACCCCCCCCCCAAACCCAGATCCCCCCCCCCCCGAGACCCCCCCATGTTCAACCCACCCCAAGCCCAATTCCCCCCCCAATACCCAGATCCCCCCCCCAATACCTGAGACCCCCCCCATGTCCAACCCCCCCAACCCCCCCCCCAAGCCCAGACCCCTCCCCATACCCAGTTCCGCCCCCAATACCTGAGACCCCCCCCCATGTCCAACTCCCCCAACCCCCCCCAAGCCCAGACCCCTCCCCATACCCAGGTGTTCCCCCCCAATACCTGAGACCCCCCCCCCATGTCCAACCCCCCAAACCCCCCCTAACCCCAATTCCCCCCCCAATACCCAGATCCCCCCCCCCCAATTCTTCCCCTGGGTGATGGGGATGGAGCGTGGGGGGGAACCCAGGGATTTTGGGGGGGCTGGGGGTCGTGTCCCACCCCCCCAGCAGGAAAAGGGGAGCAGCCAATCAGTGTGGAGGGCTTGCTCATGAATATTCAGCGCCTCATTTGCATACACTCACCCTCAGGAGTCTCCTCACTTGAGGCTTCAGCATCTTTGGGGGGGGGGGGGGGGTTAAATAGGGGAGAGGGGGGTGTCAGGGCGTTGGACCCCCCCCCACATGAAGGACCCGGGTTTTGGGGTGCCCCCACCCTTTGCCTGAGGGAAGGGGGGGTGGGGGGAGGAAGGAAGGAAGGAAGGAAGGTGGGGGGGGGGGGGAGCCCAGCCTCATTTTTGGGGGTTGTGACCTTTCCGGTAGGACCGGTCGGGCGGGGCCGCGCCCCGACGCCTGGGTGTCCGTGTGTCCGTCCGTCCCCCTCCCCTTCCCTCCCCCCAGGGGGAAATGGGGCGGATGTGTGTGTGTGGGGGGTTGTTTTTGGGGTGTAGGGGGGGGTTTCCCCTGTGTGTGTGTGTCCCACCACCCCCCCTGCGCTGGACTCACAGGCCTGGAGGAGGAGGAGGAGGAGGAGGAGGAGGATGGCGATGGCGTGGCGAGGCGTGGCCAGGCGTGGCGCGGCGTGGCGCGGCATGGGGGACGCCGGGGGACCACCCTGAGGGGGTGGGGGGTGTCCCTGGAAAAGAGGGGAGGGGGGTTGTTTGGGTCCCTGTGAGGTTTGGGGGGGGGGGTCCCTGTGGGTCTGGAGAGTCCCCGTGGGTTCTTGGAGGGGTCCCTATGGGTCTGAGGGGGTCCCGGGGGGGTCCCCGTGGGTCTGAGGGGTCCCTGCTGGTTCTTGGAGGGGTCCCTATGGGTCTGAGGGGGTCCCGGGGGGGTCCCTGTGGGTCTGAGGGGTCCCTGCTGGTTCTTGGAGGGGTCCCTATGGGTCTGAGGGGGTCCCGGAGGGGTCCCTGTGGGTCTGAGGGGTCCCTGCTGGTTCTTGGAGGGGTCCCCATGGGTCTGGGAGGGGTTCCTGGGGTACCTGTGAGTCTTTGAGGTGGGGTCCCTGTGGGTCTGGGGGATTTGGATGGGTGCCTGTGGGTCTGGAGGGGTCTGGGGGGTACCTATGGGTGTTTGGGGGGGTTCCTGTGGGTCTGTCCGGGGTCCCTATGGGTCTGGGGGGCCCCTTTGGATCTGGGGGGGGCCCGGAGGAGTCCCTGTGGGTCCTTGGGGGGGGGTCCCGTGGGTCTGAGAGGGTCTGGGGGTGTCCCTATGGGTCTGGGGGGGGGGGTTCTGGGGGAGTCTCTATAGGTCTTGGGGGTTCCGTGAGGGTCCCTATGGGTCTGGGGGGGGGGGATCAGTGGGTGCCCATGTGGGTGCCGGGGCTGGGGGGGGGTCCCGGGGTACCTGTGTGCCCGTGGGGGGAGGTTGGGGGGTGCGTGTCCTCCCGTGGCCGCCGCCGCCGCCGCTGCCCCGCCCCGCCCGGGCTGCCGCCTTTAACCCCGCCCGGGCACCCCCCTTGTTTTGGGGGGGCGGGGGGGGGGGGATGGATGGGGAGGACCGGCCCCCCCCCCAACCACCCGGCAAGGGGAGGAACTACATCCCCCAGCACCCCCCGCGGCGGGGGGCTGGTCCAATCAGGAGGGGAGGCGGGACTTTGCCCCCCCGCCGCCGGCCAATGGGAGGCGGGGGAGGCGGCGGGGGGCGTGGCGGGGGCGCGATGGCGGCGCGCGCGGCGCTGTGCGTGGCGGGCGCGGCGCTGTCGCTGTACGCGCTGCACGTGGAGCGGGCGCGGGCCCGCGACCCCTCGTACCGGGCGGCCTGTGACCTGGGGCCCGCCGTGTCCTGCACGCGGGTCTTCGCCTCACGGTCAGCGGCGGGGGGGGGGGGTTTGCATGGCACCGGGAGGAGGTCCCAGGGCACCGGAGGGGGGACCCAGGGCACCAGTAGGAGGTCCCTTGGCACCGGAGGGGGAACCCAGGGCACCGGGGGGGGGACCCAGGGCACAGGAGGGGGGTCCTAGAGCATCGGGGGGGAGTGTCCCAGGGCAGCGGGAGGGTCCCAGAGCACCGGGAGGAGGTCCCAGAGCACCGGGAGGAGGTCCCATGGCAACGGAGGGGGGACCCAGGGCACCGGAGGGGGGACCAGGGCACTGGAGGGGGGACTAGGGCACCGGAGGGGGGTCCTAGAGCATCGGGAGGAGTGTCCCAGGGCACCGGGGGGGGTCCCAGGGCACCGGAGGGGGCTCCCAGAGCACCGGGAGGGTCCCAGGGCACCGGGAGGAGGTCCCAGGGCACCGGGAGGGGTCCCAGGGCCCCGGGAGGGTGCCGGGGCAGCGGGGGCGGGTAAACACGGCCACGCGGCGGGGGCGGGGCCAGCGGCAGCCAATGGTGTGGGGCGGGGCCGCCGGGCGGGGCTTGAGCGCGGGGGAGGGGGCGTGGCTTAGGCACGCACGGCAGCGCCATATATGGGCATGGTGGGCGTGTCTGCCTTGTGTGGGAAGCAGGGAGGGGGCGTGTCCCTGGTGGAGTCCCCGCCCCCTTTGGCCATATATGGGCATGGTGGGCATGTCTGCCTAGTGGGGAAGCAGGGAGGGGGCGTGTCCCTGGTGGAGGCTGCGCCCCCTCTGGCCATATATGGCGGTGGTGGGCGTGTCCCAACGTGTGCCCCGCCCCTGGCAGGTGGGGCCGCGGGCTGGGGCTGGTGGAGGTGGCGCTGGGCCGGGACAGCGCGGCCAACGTGCCCAACGGAGCCATTGGGGTGGCGTTCTACCTGCTGCAGGGGCTGCTGGGTAACGGCGGGGCACGGGGGAGGCGCTGGGAGGGCACTGGGGGCACTGGGGAGGCGCTGGGAGGGCACTGGGGACACTGGGGAGGCGCTGGGGGGACACTGGGGAGGTGCTGGGGGGACACTGGGGGCACTGGGGAGGCGCTGGGGGGGGCACTGGGGGCACTGGGGAGGCGCTGGGGGGGCACTGGGGGCACTGGGGAGGCGCTGGGGGGGCACTGGGGCACGGCGGGGACACTGGGGAGGCGCTGGGGGGGCACCAGGGTATGGGGGGGACACTGGGGAGGCGCTGGGGAGGCGCTGGGAGGGCACTGGGGACACTGGGGTGGCGCTGGGGCACAGCGGGGACACTGGGGAGGCACTGGGAGGGCACTGGGGAGGCGCTGGGGGGTCACTGGGGCACGGTGGGGACACTGCAGGGGGCACTGGGGACACTGGGGCACGGTGGGGGCACACTGGGGACACACTGGGGATGCTGAGGGACATGCTGGGGACACTGGGAATGCACTGGGGACACCAGGGATGAACTGTGAGGACACTGGGGACACTGAGGAACACACTGGGAATGTACTGGGGATGCTGACGGACACACTGGGGACACTGGGAATGCACTGGGGACGCTGGGAATGAACTGTGAGGACACTGGGGACACTGAGGGACACACTGGGGACACTGG
Organism: Gallinula chloropus; assembly: GCF_964237585.1. NCBI lineage: Eukaryota > Metazoa > Chordata > Aves > Gruiformes > Rallidae > Gallinula > Gallinula chloropus. The sequence goes on from NW_028168796.1 coordinate 31,523, forward strand.
GAATGCACTGGGGACACTGGGGATGCTGAGGGACACACTGGGGACACGCTGGGGACACTGGGAATGCATTTGGGCCACATGGGGACACGGTGGGGACACTGGGAACATGCTGGGGTAGCGTGGGGGGGACACTGGGGCATGGTGGGGACACTGGGGGGGTACTGGGGGGACACAGGGAACATGCTGGGGGGATACTGGGACACCCTGGGTGTGTGACAGGGACACTGGGGGTATACTGGGGACACAGTGGAGACACTGGGACCCCCTGCGTGTGTGTGATGGGGACACTGGGGACCCCGGCGGTGCCACCCCGAGGCCTCACCCCCCCCCCCCCCTTTCCCCTCCCCAGGGGCCATACCGGGCCGTGGCGCCGCCGCGGTGCTGCTGGTGACGTCGGTGGCGTCGGCGCTGGCGTCGCTGTGGCTGGCGGCCGTGCTGGCCTTCGGCCTCCAGGACCTGTGCCTCATCTGCATCAGCACCTACATCCTCAACGCCCTGCTGCTCCTTCTCAACTGGAGGCGCTGGCGGGGGCTCCGGCGCCCCAAAACTGCCTGAAACCCCCCCAAAAATGGGGGGGGACACGACACAGAGACACCACCGTGGATCGGGGTGCTCCTCACCGCGCCGGGTGTCCCCCCACCCTGTACCACCCAAAACACGGCGCTGCTCCTACCTTGACCCCCAGCATCGTGTGTGTGTGGGGGGGGTGTCTAAATCTGGGGGGGGGGTGCACAGGAGGGAGCTGGGTTTCTTGGGGGGGGGACCCTCTGCCTGTCATGCACCCCCCAAGGGGACCCAGGGATCTGGGACCCACCCCTAAAGACCTCAGGCTTTTAGGGACCACCCTGGCACCCAAACCCAAGGGGACCCAGGGATCTGGGACCCACCCCTAAAGACCCCAGGCTTTTAGGGACCACCCTGGCACCCAGCCCAAGGGGACCCAGGGATCTGGGACCCACCCCTAAAGACCCCAGGATTTTAGGGACCACCCTGGCACCCAGCCCAAGGGGACCCAGGGATTTGGGACCCCCTCATGACCCCCAACCAAAGGCCCCAGGGAGCTCAGACCCCCCTGTAACCCCCAACTAAAGGCCCCAGAGAGCTCAAACCCCCCTGTTACCCCCAACTAGAGGCTCCAGGGAGCTCAGACCCCCCTCCATTACCCTCAACTAAAGGCCCCAGGGAGCTCAGACCCCCCCTGTTACCCCCAACTAAAGGCCACAGGGAGCTCAGACCCCCCTGTTACCCCCAACTAGAGGCTCCAGGGAGCTCAGACCCCCCTGTTACCCCCAACTAGAGGCCCCAGGGAGTTCAGACCCCCCCCGTTACCCTCAACTAAAGGCCCCAGGGAGCTCAGACCCCCCCTTGTCCCCTGAGACCCCCTCATGAGGCATTAAGCCCTCTGGGACCCCCCTTCATGAGACACCAAAGAACCCCCCAAGAGCCCCAGGCGCCTGGAAACACCTCCCTTCCCTTCACAAAGCGATCTGGGGATGGTTATTTCCCCCCCGCTTCGGCCGTGCCTCCGGATCAAGAGCCCAAGGGCCGGGACTCGCTTTCCCGCCTCACCTCGCCTCTCAAAATGGCGCCGGCGCCGCCTCAGTTGTCGCCTCCGGGCTCTGCGCATGCGCGGGCGCCAGGCGGGCAAATGGGGGGGAGTTTCCCGCCCTGCGCGCCGCGCATGCGCAGTCCCCTCCCCCCGCTCGCCTCAGGGCGGGTCGCGGCTCCGTGAGGGGAAGGGGCGGCCCCAGCGCCGGGGCTGGGGGCGGGAGGGGGGCTGAGCTGAGCCGAACCCGGCTGTAGGGGTGGCGGCGGCGGCGTTTCGGGCGCCTGGGGACCGGGGTTGGTGAGTTTGGGGTGTTGTTTTGGCCGGGGAAGGGGGGGGGGGGCGGAGGCAGCGGAGTTCGGGCGGCTGTTGGACGGCGGGTGAGGGGGGAAGCGGCTGAGGGGGGGGTTCTGAGGGGAAAAGGGGGTCTGCGGGGCTTGGGGTCGGTCTGGGGGGAGGCAGAAGGGTCCTGGCTCTGGTTTTGGCAGGAGTCTCAGGGGAAAAGGGAGTTGTGGGGCTTGGGGTGGGTTTGAGGGGTGGGCAGGGGTCCCAGGCTCTGGTTTTGGGGGGGACACTGAGGGGAAAAGGGGGTTGTGGGGTTTGGGGTGGGTTTGAGGGGTGGGCAGGGGTCCCAGGTTCTGGTTTTGGGGGGGACACTGAGGGGAAAAGGGGGTTGTGGGATTTGGGGGGGGGTTGAGGGGTGGGCAGGGGTCCCAGGCTCTGGTTTTGGGGGGGACACTGAGGGGAAAAGGGGGTTGTGGGGTTTGGGGTGGGTTTGAGGGGTGGGCAGGGGTCCCAGGTTCTGGTTTTGGGGGGGACACTGAGGGGAAAAGGGGGTTGTGGGGTTTGGGGTGGGTTTGAGGGGTGGGCAGGGGTCCCAGGCTCTGGTTTTGGGGGGGACACTGAGGGGAAAAGGGGGTTGTGGGGTTTGGGGTGGGTTTGAGGGGTGGGCAGGGGTCCCAGGTTCTGGTTTTGGGGGGGACACTGAGGGGAAAAGGGGGTTGTGGGATTTGGGGGGGGGTTGAGGGGTGGCCAAGGGTTTCAGGCTCTGGTTTTGGGGGGGACACTGAGGGGAAAAGGGGGTTGTGGGATTTGGGGGGGGGTTGAGGGGTGGCCAAGGGTTTCAGGCTCTGGTTTTGGGGGGGACACTGAGGGGAAAAGGGGGTTGTGGGGGGTTGAGGGGTTTGAGGGGTCCCGGGCTCTGGTTTTGGGGGGTCACTGAGGGGGAAAAGGGGGGCTCAGAGTTAGTTTGGGGGGTGGGCAAGAGGTTAGTTCTGGGGGGAGGTTTGGGGGGGGGTGAACAGTGGGGGCTCTGTGTGTCCCTGACACTTGGGTCCCTTTTGGGGAAGGGAGGGGGGGGTCCTGACATCCCGAGTCCCTTTTTGGGTGGGGGTCCCTGTGTGCTAATGGGTCCCTGAGGGAGGGGGGAGTCCCTTGGGAGGGAGTGTGAGGGTCCCCGTCCCCACCTCCCCCACACCCGGGTCATGTCACCCCCTTGTGTTCCCCATCCCCCCCCCCCAGGAAATGCTGCATCGGGTTTTGGGGGGCAGGAGAGGGGGGGCTCTGCCCCTCCGTCCCCCCGCCCGAGCAGCCGCCGACCAGACCCCTCCTGACCTGGCCCGTGAGCGTTCCAAGGCCGTCACCTCCTTCTACCACCAGCCCGCCATCGACATCGCCGCCGAGAAGGTGGGAACCCCACGGGGGGGGTGGGGGGTGCTTTTTGGGGGGGTTGAGGGGGTCCCCGCTGTTGTCAACACCCAGCTTGAGCCCCCCCCCACCCCCCAAAGCGATGTGACCCCTCGTGTCCCCCTCCCCACAGCCCTCGGTGCGCCTGACCCCCACCACCATGCTGTACTCGGGGCGCTCGCAGGACGGCAGCCACATCCTGGTGAGATGCTGGGTGGGGTGAGGGGGGCTTGGGGGTGTCCCCAGGAGCTGGGGGGGTGGGGGGGACCCCGATATTCAGGTGGGTCACCCCCCCATCTGTCCCCCTCCCCCTCCCTGCAGAAGAGCGCCCGGTACCTCCAGCAAGAGCTGCCGGTGCGCATCGCCCACCGCATCAAGGGCTTCCGCAGCCTGCCCTTCATCATCGGCTGCAACCCCACCATCCTCCACGTGGTGCGTCCTGGGGGGCAGGGGGGGGACCCCAACATCCTTGGGGGGACCCCAATGTCTTGGGGGGACCCCATGTCCTTGGGGGGGGACCCTGAAACCCTTGAGGGACACCCTCACGTCTTTGGGAGGGGAACCCTGACAGGCTTGGGGGACTCCTGGCATCCTTGGGGGGATGGGGGGACCCCATGTCCTTGGGGGGGGACCCCGACATCATTGGGGGACCCCATGTCCTTAGGGGGGACCCCGTGTCCTTGGGGGGGACCCTGAAACCCTTGAGGGACACCCCCATGTCTTTGGGAGGGGAACCCTGACAGGCTTGGGGGACCCCTGGCATCCTTGGGGGGATTGGGGGACCCCATGTCCTTGGGGGGAGACCCCGACATCCTTGGGGGGACCCCAATGTCTTGGGGGGACCCCGTGTCCTGGGGGGGGACCCTGAAACCCTTGAGGGACACCCCCACATCTTTGGGAGGGGAACCCTGACAGGCTTGGGGGACCCCTGGCATCCTTGGGGGGTGGGGGGACCCCATGTCCTTGGGGGGAGACCCCGACATCCTTGGGGGGACCCCAATGTCTTGGGGGGACTCCATGTCCTTGGGGGGGGACCCTGAAACCCTTAGGGGACAGCCCCATGTCCTTGGGGGGGGATCCCCTACATCCATGGTGGGGGGATGGACCCCGATGTCCTTCAGGGGGGACCCTGATGCCCTTGAGGGGGGGGACCCTGACATCCTTGGAGGACACCCCCATGTTCTTATACCCCATGTCCTGTTGTGGGGAGACCCCACCACCCTTGAGGGGGGACCCTGACGTGCTTGGGGCATGTCTTTGGGGCGGGGGACACCCGTGGTTGACCCCCCCCGTGTCATGTGTCCCCCCCCAGCACGAGCTGTACATCCGCGCCTTCCAGAAGCTCAGCGACTTCCCCCCTGTGAGTGCCGCCCCCCCCACGCCCCCCTGCCCTCCAGCCACCCCCCCATGTCCCCCCCATGTCCCCCCCATCACCCTGTGTCCCCCCCCCACCCCCAGATCCAGGCGCGGGGGGACGAGGCCCGGTACTGCTCCCTGCTGCGCCAGCTGCTGGAGGACCACAAGGACGTGGTGACGCTGCTGGCCGAGGGGCTGCGCGAGTGTCGCCGCCACATCCAGGTCTTGTGTGTGTCCCCCACCCCCAAAATACACAGGGGGTGTCGGGGAACCCCCTCCCCAACACCCCGGCCCCCCCCCAGGACGAGCGGCTGCTCCGGCCCTTCCTGGACAAGACGCTGACGTCGCGCCTGGGGATGAGGATGCTGGCGGCTCATCACTTGGCCCTGCACGAGGACAAGGTGGGCAGGGGGCTGTAACAGGGGGTAGCAGGGTACCTATAGGTGCCTATAGCACCCGTGGGTGCCCCTGCCCTGCCCCTTATCCCTCCCCCCAAATCTCTGTAGCCTGATTTCGTGGGCATCATCTGCACCCGCCTCTCCCCAAAGAAGCTCATCGAGAAGTGGGTCGACTTCGCCCGGTGAGGTGCCTATGGGGCTATAGGGGGCTACAAGGGGGGGGCCCTGGGGGTATAGGGGGCTGGGGAGGTTCCTGAGGGTCGTGGGGGGGTCCTAAGGGCTATAGGGGGGCTCCATAGGGGAGTTCCAGGGGACTATTGGGGGCGGTTCCTGAGGTTACAGGGGGCTGGGGGGGAGTGTTCCTGGGGGACTATGGGGATCTATAGGGGGGTGTCTGGGGGGGGTCCTGGGGTTATAGGGGGCTGGGGGGGGGTGTTCCTGGGGGGCTATGGGGATCTATAGGGGGGGTGTCTGGGGGGGTTCCTGGGGGTTGGGGGGGGGGTCCTGGGGTTATAGGGGTTGGGGGGGAGTGTTCCTGGGGGGCTATGGGGATCTATAGGGGGGTGTCTTGGGGGGGTTCCTGGGGGTTGTGGGGGGGTCCTGGGGTTATAGGGGGCTGGAGGGGCTCGGCACACGCCCCTGTGGGGTCTGTGGGTGACTATGGGGGTCGGTCCCGGAGGGTCCCCGCGGGGTGGAGGGGTGGGGGGTGTTGGGGTGGGGTGGGGGGTGGTGGGGTGGGGCCGGGGGGCGTGGTGTGGTGGGGGGCGGGGCGGGGGGTGACGGGGCGGGGCCTGCAGGCGGCTGTGCGAGCACCAGTACGGGAACGCGCCGCGGGTGCGCATCAACGGGCACGTGGCGGCGCGGTTCCCCTTCATCCCCCTGCCCCTCGACTACGTCCTGCCCGAGCTGCTCAAGAACGCCATGAGGTGGGGGGCTGGGGGGCTTCGGGGGGGGGCTGGGGGTGGGTGGGGGGCTATAGGTGGCCTGGTGCGTGTAGGGTCTTATGGGGGGGGGCGTGAGGGGGGTTGTGGGAGGTGTGAGGGGCTGTGGGGAGGATGTGGGGCTCTGAGGGGGCAATGGGGGGGGTCTTAGGGGTCTGTGAGGTGGTTAAGGGGGGGTCACTGGACCCTGTGGGGGGGGTATGGGGTCTGTAAGGGGTATGTGGGGTCTGTAGAGGGTGTGGAGGGAGCTCATGGTGGGGGGGTCTGTGGGGAGAGGGGTCTCCAGGGCCCTATAGAGACTTGGGGGGAGGATGCGTGGGGCTGGGGGGGGGGATGCGTGGGGCTGGGCGGGGGGGGATGCGTGGGGCTGGGGGGGGGATGTGTGGGGCTGGGGGGGGGATCCGTGGGGCTGGGGGGGCCGTGGGGGTCACCGGGGGCTGTCGGGGCGGCGCAGGGCGACGATGGAGTCCCACCTCGACACCCCCTACAACGTCCCCGACATCGTGGTGACCATCGCCAACAACGACATCGACCTGGTCATCCGGTATGGGGGGGGCTGGGGGGTCTGGCTGGGGGTCCCAGGGGTCTGGCTGGGGGTCCCAGGGGTCTGGCTGGGGGTCCCTGGGGTCTGGCGGGGGGTCCCTGGGGTCTGGGGAACACGTGGGTGTCCCCAAGGTGGCTTCAGCCTCCCTGGGGTGTCCCCATGTCCTTCAGGGGTGTTCTCTCCAGGGTGGTCCCAGCTACTCAAGAGCCCCCCAGGGTGGTCTCTGTGCCCCCCACCCCTCCAAGGGGGGGTTCCCCACGGGTGCTTCTCCATGGTGTCCCTATTTGGGGGTGTCCCTGAGGTGGTGACGTGCCCTGTGTCCTCACGAGGGGGTTCTCCAGGGTGTCCCTGTCCCCTTGGGGGTCTTCATGGTGGCCCCACAGATGGGTGCACCCCCCCAACTCCCCCCCAAGCCCCCTCCCCAGGGTGTCCCTCTCTCCCCATGGGTGGTTCTCCCCCCACCTCTCTATCCCCAAGGTGTTTCTCTCTACTGGGGGGTCCTCCACCTCCTCAATCTTTGGGTGGGGGGGGGTCTTCTCTCCGCTGAGTGCCCCCTTCCCCCCCCCCCAACCACCCCCAGGATCTCGGACCGGGGGGGTGGCATCCCCCACGACCTCCTGGACAAGGTGACCGAGTACCACTTCAGCACGGCCGAGGCCAGCGCCCAGGACCCCCGCCTGGGGGGCCCCTTCCGGAACCTCCTGGACCTCAGCAACAGCGGCCAGGCCTGCCCCATGCACGGGTGCGTCACCGACACCGCGGCGAGGGGGTGGTGGTGGGGGGGGGACGCGACACACGGGTGCGTCACTGACACCGCGGCAGGGTGGGGGGGGACACACCACACGGGTGCGTCACCGACACCGCGGCGAGGGGGTGGGGGGTGGGGGGGGGATGCGCCACACGGGTGCGTCACTGACACCGCGGCAGGGTGGGGGGACACACACCGCACGGGTGCGTCACCGACACCACGGCAAGGGGGTGGTGGTGGGGGGACGTGCCACGCGGGTGCGTCACCAACACCGTGGTGGGGGGGTGGGGGGTGGGGGGGGGACGCGCCACACGGGTGTGTCACTGACACCGCGGCTGGGGGGTGGGGATGGTGGGGGGACACGGCACACGGGTGCGTCACCGACACCGCGGCGGGGGGGTGGGGGGTGGTGGGGGGACGCGACACACGGGTGCGTCACCGACACCGTGGCGGGGGGGTGGGGGGTGGTGGGGGGACGCGACACACGGGTGCGTCACCGACACCGTGGCAAGGGGGGTGGGGGGTGGTGGGGGGACACGCCGCACGGGTGCGTCACCGACACCGCGGCTGGAGGGTGGTGGTGGGGGGACACGGCACACGGGTGCGTCACCAACACCGCGGTGAGGGGGGGTGGTGGTGGGGGGACATGCCACGTGGGTGCATCACCGCCACCACGGCGAGGGGGGTGGGGGGTGGGGGGGGGACACGGCACATGGGTGTGTCACCGCCACCGCGGTGAGGGGGTGGGGGGGCTTCCCCACCACCAGACCTCCCCCTCCCCGCTGACCCCCGCGCTCTCCCCCCCAGGTTCGGGTTCGGCCTGCCCACCTCCCGCGCCTACGCCGAGTACCTGGGGGGGTCGCTGTGCCTGCAGTCGCTGCAGGGCGTGGGCACCGACGTCTACCTGCGCCTGCGCCACATCGACGGCAAGGGCGAGAGCTTCCGGATCTGAGGGGGCCAGGGGGACACGGCGGGGGGCCCCACGCTGGGTCACCCCCCCTCTGGTGCTGCCGTGGGTGCCTGGAGACCACCCCCACCCTCCAACCCCCCGCCGCCGTGGGATGCGCTTCGTCATGGGGGTCACGGCACTCTGGAGACCCCCCCCCACCATTGGACATTGAGCATCGTGGGGGTCAAGGCACTCTGGAGACCCCTCCCCACATTGGACATTGAGCATCGTGGGGGTCAAGACCCTCTGGAGACCCCCCACCATTGGACATTGAGCATCATGGGGGTCTTGGTCCTCCTGGAGACCCCTCCCCATTGGACATTGACTATCATGGGGGTCAAGACCCTCTGGAGACCCCCCACCATTGGACATTGAGCATCATGGGGGTCAAGGTGGACCTGGAGACCCCTCCCCATTGGACATTGACTATCATGGGGGTCAAGGTGGACCTGGAGACCCCTCCCCACATTGGACATTGACTATCATGGGGGTCACGGCACTCTGGAGACCCCTCCCCACATTGGACGTTGAGCATCACAGGGGTCTTGGTCCTCCTGGAGACCCCTCCCCATTGGACATTGAGCATCGTGGGGGTCAGGGTGAACCTGGAGACCCCCCCCAATTGGACATTGATCATCATGGGGGTCAAGACCCTCTGGAGAGCCCCCTCCTCACATTGGATGTTCATCATGGGGGTCTTGGTCCTCCTGAAGACCCCCCCCCATTGGACGTTTAGCATCATGGGGGTCAGGGTGAACCTGGAGACCCCCCCCAATTGGACGTTGATCATCATGGGGGTCAAGATGGACCTGGAGACCCCCCCCATTGGACATTGACTATTCTGGGGGTCAAGATGGACCTGCAGACCCCCCCCAATTGGACATTGACCATCCTGGGGGTCAAGGTGGACCTGGAGACCCCTCCCCCCACATTGGATGTTGGCGGTCATGAAGGTCAGGGTCCTCCTGGAGACCCCTCCCCATTGGACATTGGCCATCATGGAGGTCAAGGTGCACTTGGAGACCCCCCCCCACATTGGATGTTGGCGGTCATGGAGGTCAGGGTCCTCCTGGAGACCCCTCCCCATTGGACATTGGCCATCATGGAGGTCAAGGTGGACCTGGAGACCCCCCCCCACAGTGGACATTGACCATCCTGGAGGTCAAGGTGCACTTGGAGACCCCCCCCACACCGGACCCTGGTCACCATGGGGGTCCGGGTGGCCCCGGAGCCCCCCCGGCGTTGGACGTCCGTGCCCATGGAGGTCAGGGTGCTCCCGGACACTTGGGGTCCCCCATTGGACACTGGGGCCCCCCCGCTGCCCCGCCCACCCGGGACGTTGGGGTTCCTGATCCCCCCCCCTGCCCCACACCCCCCGTTTGGCTTCGTTAGGGCCCCGTCCTCGTTAGCGGAGCGGGCGCCGCCCTCATTAAAGCTGCAGCCGGTGCCACGGGGAGAGGGTTTATTGGGGGTCGGCATGGGGGGGACGGGGCAGGAGGAGGAGGAGGATGGGGTGGGGGGGGAGGAAGGCTGGGTGGTGGCCCCAAATCCATCATCATCATCATCATCATCCTCCTCATCTTCCCTCTCCGGGTCTGTGGTGTCTCCATCCTGTCTTCATCCCCCTCCTCCTCTTCCTCCTTCTCTGGGGGTCTCCATCTTCTCTCCTTCCTACTCCACGTCACCCTCCTCCTCGGGGCCTTCATCACCCTCCTCCTCCTCAGGGCCTTCGTCTTCATCAGCCTCCTCCTCTTCGGGCTCCTCACCATCCTCCTCCTCTTGGGGGTCCCCATCCTCCTCTTCCTCGGGGTCTCCATCCTCTTCCTCCTCCTCCTCCTCCTCCTCTTGGGGGTCCCCATCCTCTTCCTCAGGGTCCCCATCCTCTTCCTCGGGGTCTCCATCCTCCTCCTCGCGGGCGTCTCCCCCGTCCTGCCCCGCCATTGGCTGGCAGCAGGGGCAGTCAGAGCGGTGGGCGGGCTCAGCGTCGCGCGCGGGGTTGTAGAAATCTGGGGGGGAGGGGGCGTGGCCAATGGGGGCGTGGCCAAAGAGGGTGTGGCCAATGGGGTGTGGCCGGTGGGTGTGGGTTGTGGGCGGTGACCAATAGGGTGTGGCCTTGGGGGCGTGGCCTGAGGGAGGGGGCGTGTCCCCGACTCACCGAAGGGCCCCGGCTCCCGCAGCCGCTCCAGCGCCCTCAGCAGCGCGGCGCAGGCGGAGTCTCCGCGCTCCAGCGCCAGCGCCCGCAGCCGCCGCGCCCAGCCACGCCCGGCCCCGCCCAGCGCCGCGCCCAGCGCCGCGGCCTCTCTCTCGCCCAGCTCCGCCCCCAGCGCCGCCAGCACCGCCTCCCGCCCCGCCTGCCGCAGCCGCCGCTCCAGCGCACGGCCCTGCGCGCGCAGCTGCGCCGACGCCATGCCGGGGGCGGGGCTATAGGGTAGGCGGAGCTATATGGGCGGGGCTATAGGGGATGGGGCGGGGCTATAGGGGATGAGCTATATGGGCGGGGTTATAGGGGATGGGGCGGGGCTATAGGGGATGAGGAGCTTTAGGGGCGGGGCTATAGGGGATGGGGCGGGGCTATAGGGGATGGGGCGGGGCTATAGGGGATGAGCTATATGGGCGGGGCTATAGGGGATGAGCTATATGGGCGGGGCTATAGGGGATGGGGTGGAGCTATAGGGGATGAGGAGCTATATGGGCAAGGCTATAGGGGATGGGGTGGGGCTATAGGGGAGGAGGAGCTTTGGGGGGTTATAGGGGATGGGGCGGGGCTATAGGGGAGGAGGAGCTTTGGGGGGGTTATAGGGGATGGGGCGGGGCTATAGGGGAGGAGGAGCTTTAGGGGTGGGGCTATAGGGGATGGGGGGCTATCGGGTAGGTGGAGCTATAGGGGATGAGGAGCTATATGGGCGGGGCTATAGGGGATGGGAGGCTATAGGGGATGAGGAGCTATAGGGGATTGAGTGGGGCTATAAGGGTGGGGCTATAGAGGATGGGGGGCTATAGGGTAGGTGGAGCTATAGGGGAGGAGGAGCTATATGGGCAGGGCTATAGGGGATGGGGGCCTATAGGGTAGGCGGAGATATAGGGGATGAGGAGCTTTAGGGGCGGGGCTATAGGGGATGGGGCAGAGCTATAGGGGATGAGGAGCTATAGGATTGAGTGAGGCTATAGGGGCGGGGCTATAGGGGATGGGGCGGGGCTAGAGGAGACAGGGAGGGGCTATAGGGGAGGGGTGGGGCTATACGGGAGGTGGATCTATAGGGGATGAGGTGGGTCCGTAGGAGATGTGGCGCTATAGGGGATGGGATGGACCTATAGGGGACACAGCTATGAGGTGGGGGCAGAGCTATAGGTCCTGCAGGGCTATAGGGGACAGATCTATAGGGGGCACAGAGCTGTAAGGGGACAGCGGGGGACACGAATCTATAGGGTGTAGCGGTGAGGGGGGCACATGGATCTATAGGGGACAGCTCTATAGGGGGCAGCAGGGGCGTCCCCAGATGTATGTGTCCGATCCTATAGGTGAACGTGGAGCGTGGCCAGCTCTATAGGAGGCAGCAGAGAGCCCGCCCTAGAGGAGAGAGCAGAGAAACCTGGATCTATAGGTGAATCCCTGGCCCTATAGGATCCCCTCGTGCCTGGACTGCCCCCCCACACCCTATAGGTGACTAGGCCAGCCCATAGGCTCCCCCTGCCGCCCCCTTACCTGCTCCTCACGGCTCCTATACGGCCCTTATAGGGGCCCCCAGCTATTTTCAGCCCTGACCTTTGGGGCGGTCACGTGACATCAGAGCTCCATAGGCGCCACCCCCCCTTCCCAAACCAGGCTGGGGGGCCCTATAGACCCTATAGACCCTATATAAAGGCTGTAGGGGTGTGGATGGGGGGGGGTGTGTCCCTGTGTGTGCCCTATAGGTGCCTATAGGGGATGGGGGGGCGGGGCTGGGTGCCCACGTGGGGCTTCTATAGGGCACCTATAGGGGATCTTGGGGGGGGAGCGGCTGGAATGCTATAGGGTTCCTATAGGTGCCGCGTAGCCACGCCCCCCGCTCCCTTAGCCACGCCCCTTCTCCCTGAACCACCCTGCTCCTGCCAATCATCAGCGTGGCCACGCCCCCAAGCCGAGCCAGCCAATCCCCAGCCACGCCTCTGCTCCTCGCCACGCCCCCTCCCCATAGCCCCGCCCCCTGCGCCTATAGCAACGCCGGTCGCGCCTCTGGCCACGCCCCCTCCTCCCTTAGCCACGCCCCCTCGCTCCACCCCCATACCCACCCGCCACTCACCCCTCTTAGCCCCGCCCCTTGGCCTCTCCCGCCCAATCCCCGAGGCGAACGCGGGCGGGCAAAGGCGGAGCGTGGCCCCGCCCACCCCCGGCCCGCGCGCCGGCCGAGCCTATATAAGGCGGGGCGGGGCGGCCGGCGGCGCAGTGCGGGCGCCACGTGGAGGGGAAGCGGCGGAGCTCGGCGGCGCCGCCATGGCCTCCAACGGTACCGGGGCTGCTCTTCACACCCCTGTTCACCCAGGGAGAGGGGGAGACGCAGGGAAGGGGGGGGGGAAAGGACCTCGGGGCGGCCGGGGGAGGCTCATTGAGCCGCGCTCACAGCATCACCCGGGGAGGGGGGGTGCGGCGTGAGCGGTGTGTGGGACGCGGACGGCGGCAGAGAGGAGGGGGAGGTCGGTCGGTGGGTTGCGCGTTCGATCCCCCCCCCACCCCTTCCCCTTCCAGCCCCCCCCAATCCGTCTCGTTTTCTCAACGGATGCGGCGAAGCGAAGGGTTCGGGATGTCAAACTCTGGTTAATTAAGGAGCGTTGGGGTTTAATTGCCTCTCGCGGCGTCCCCTTAGAATGAATCGGCCCCCCTCCCCCATGCCATCCTCCGCCTTCCCCCCCCCCTACATCACTTCCTCGCCCTTAAGCTCCATCCCGCCTCTTTTCCCCCGGACTGAGGGGGTTTTTATTCCCTCGATGCAGCTGCTTTTGCGGTGGGATGGAGGGTGGGAGTGTGGGGGGGGCAGACAAAGCGCCTCGGCCGGATGCTGCGAGCGGCGTAAACCGCGCGTTGCCGAATGAAGCCCCGGGGTTAGATCGCTCATTGAGGGGCGATTCGAGCTGTTTGGCAGCGCGGGAGGTGGGTTTGGGGCTTCCCGGTGCCGCTTCACCGCTGTAACGGGCTCCGTTATCCATCCCCCCCACCCCCTTCTCCGGTTTCCTTCCCGCCGCCGCCATTTTGTGCGCGCCGAGGGAGGGGCGCGGCTTTTCCAGCTGCGCCACCGCCGCCATTTTGTGTGCGCGGGCGGGCGCCGCGCATGCGCCTCGGCTTCCCCGCTGAGGGGGAGGGCGGGAAGCCCCTTCCCGCTTCTCCGCGCATGCGCGGCGGCCGTGCCGCAGTCTGCCCATCCGGGGCTTCAACATCCCCCCTCCCCCCCCGCCCCTCTCATCCCAAATCCTCCCCCGCGGTGAATAAAAACCCCTCGCAGACGGGTGGGAAAAGCCCCTCCCCTGCGCCAGCGCTTCGGGTGTAAAGAGCTGGGCTGTGGGGGAAAAGCCCCCGAGAGAAGGGGAGGCGCCGCCATCTTGAGGCGGGAAACTCCTCAGGGAGCGCGGGGACGCTTTTGTTCGGCGGCGCCTGAGGAAAACCCGGCCCCTTCCCCTTTGTTGTCGTTATTCCTGAGGAAAACGTGCTGTTCCGCCTTGGTTTTTACCCTTCCCTGAGGAAAACCTGGCGGTTTCCTCCCCGTTGTTGCCCTTTTCTTGGAAAACTGGTGTTTTCCTTGAGTTTTCACTCCAGCCTGAGGAAGGTTTGGCGTTTGGCTTCTGTTTTTACCTCCTCATGAGAAAACCCTGAGGTCTCCCCTTCGCTTTCACCCTTTTCTGACAAACCCCCCGCGTTTCCGCTTCATTTTTACCCTTTCCTGAGGGGAAAAATGGTGTTTCCCCTTTGTTTGCATTCTTCTCTAAGCAAAACATGGCGTTTCCCCTTCGTTTCTACCTTTTTCTCAGGAAAACTCGTGTTTTTCCCTTCAGTTTTAACTCTTTTCGGGCAAAACCTTGGTGTTTCCTCTTCATATTTACCCATCTGAGCAAAACGTGACGTTTCCCCTTTGTTTTTACCCTTTTGCGGGGGAAAACTTGAGGAGTTTTTACTCTTCCCTGAGGAGAACTTGATGCTTCTGCTGTGTTTTTCACCGTTTCCCTTCGTTTTTCCCCTTTTCCAAGGGAAACGTGGCGTGTTTCCCCTTGGCTTTCCCATCCCGGGGCTGCATGGGCGCTGGGGAGGTGTTGAAGGGCCCCTTGCTGGGGACTTTTGTGGGTCGTGCATACCCCTGACATCTCTTGGGCCAGATGAATAGTTCATAATTATTAAGATTATGATTAATTAACCCCACTAACGATCTGTTTTATCTTTGGGGGGGTCCTTTCATCCCGCAGACTACAGCCAGACAGCGACGCAGAGGTACGCACGCCCCTTCCTCCCCGTTCCCCCACCCTTTCCCCTGGGCTGGGAAGGGAAGAAAAGGGGTGTTGCTGTGTTACTCCCGCGGGCGCTAATTAGTGTGGCTGTTGATTAATTCCCCCCCAGTTACGGGGCGTACCCCACCCCGCCGGGGCAGGGCTACTCGCAGCAGGGCAGCCAGCCCTACGGCCAGCAGAGCTACAGCGGCTACAGCCAGTCGACCGACACCTCCGCCTACGGCCAGAACAGCTACAGCTCCAGCTACGGCCAGACCCAGAGCAGTGAGCCCGCGCTCCCCTGCCCCAAACCGCCGCCATTTGGGGGTCAGACCCCCCCCCCAACCCCTTTTTAACTTGATGAACCCCACAGGCTACAGCACCCAGTCGACCCCCCAAGCTTACGGCAGCACCGGTGGTTACGGCAGCGGGCAGAGCTCGCAGACGTCCTACGGACAACCCTCCTCCTACCCCAGTTACTCCCAGCCGCCGGCGGCTAGCTCCTCCACCGGCAGGTAACCACCTCCCCCCACCCCACTTTGGGGTGAAACCCCCGGGGTTTGGTGTTAATTTGTTGTTGTTCTTTGTGGAATTAACGAAATCCTCACTTCTCCATCCAGTTATGGCAGCAGCTCGCAAAGCTCCGGCTACGGCCAACCTCCCAGCGGCGGTTACAACCAACAGTCGAGCTACAGCGGGCAGCAGCAGAGCTACAGCCAGCAATCCTCCTACAACCCCCCGCAGAGCTACAGCCAGCAGAGCCAGTACAACAGCGGTGGCGGCGGCGGATGTGAGTTGCCACCCGGAACGGCGCCGCGGACGCCCGAATCCCTGGGTTTCCCCTAACGCTGTCGCTGTTTCTGCGGCTGTAGCCAACAGCTACGGGCAGGATCAATCCTCCATGAGCGGTGGCGGCGGCGGCGGTTACCAGGATCAGAGCGGTTACGGCAGCGGCGGCCAACAGGAGCGAAGCCGCGGGCGAGGCGGTTACGGCCGCGGCGGTTACGACCGCGGGGGTCGCGGAAGCCGAGGAGGTCGCGGAGGCAACATGGGGTAGGTGTCTGCGTGGGGGGGATGGAAAACACAACCCCCCGTCCCGGGATTCGTTATCAAAGGTGGAGAAAGAGGGAGACGCGGCAACACGGTGACACCGCGCGGGGTTTTAACCGAAACGCCCTTAAAATAACACCGCGGTGCCGGGCGGGGGTGTGTGGAGGTGCCTGAAGCGGTAAGAACCCCCCCCTTCCCCCCCCAAAACAGGGGTGGGGAAAACAGGAAAGGTGGTTTGGTTCTAATAATTCATATTTTTGGGAAAAAACAAACCAAAACCGGGAAAAAAGCCACTTGGCAAAGTACAACCTGGTTTTGTCAAAGGTTGCTCGTAGCCTCCGGTACCGGCTAATGGTCACGGTGACGGGGCGAGGGGGTGTTGTGTGTGTGTGTGTGCTACCCCCCCTTTCCCCACTTTGGGTTTAAAAGGCTGAAAAACCAGCAAAACCTGGGTAAAAACGGTCGGTTTTAAGGTCCCGGCGGTAAAAAAAAAACAACAAAAGTTGGTGTTTTTATTTGTGGGGGAGAAAAAAAAACAACCTGGGAAACCCCCTCAAAAAAGAAAAAGCTGCAGGAAAAAAAACCCTGCTGGTGGTTTGGGGGACGTTGGAGGTGACGGGACCGCTGGGGTCCGTCGGTGACGAGAGAGGGTCTTTGCGGCGCCCCGGTTGCACGAAGGGAGGTGGTACAGAGAATAAGCACAAAAAACACCGAAAATGGTAAAAAAACCAACCGAAAGCCCCAAAATAAGAGGGAAAAGTGGAAAAAAAGGTGGTTTGAAAGCGAAAAAAAGAGAGATTTTGTGGATTGGTGTTTAAAAAAATCAGATTTTATGGATTGGTGTTAAAATAACGGAGGTTTTGGGTTGACGCGTCGCCTCCGGTGTGGTTTTGGGGCTGAAAAAGCTGCTTTTGGGGGCAGAGGTGAGTATGTGTGTTGGGGGTGTTGTGTTTGCTTTGGGGGGCGGTGGGGGGGTGGGACAGAGGAGGGGTGCGGGGTGGGTGTGGGGAGGGGGGGTGCACAGATTGGTTTGTGGGGCGTTTTCATTTGGGGTTTTTTGAGTTAATTTCTTTTAATTATCCATTTTTTTTAATGAGGGTCGTTGGTTGGTCTTTTTTTTGTCTTTGCCGCTGCTGTTGTGCCTGTTTTAACGAACTCTGCGTTTTGTGTGCTGCAGGTGTGAAAGGCAGCGAAAAGTTACGCAAATCGCCGCTTTTTGGGTTAAAAAAAAAAAGGCAGAAATAACACACACGCCAAAAAAAAGCAACAAAATCCCCCCAAACACCCAAAAATAAGGGATAAAGCAGGGGCAGGGAGGGGAAAATAACCGAGGGGAATGAGGAGAAAGGGGGTGATGAAGAGAAAAGGGGGAAATTAAAAGAGAAATAGGGAGAAAATGAGGGGAAATGAGGAGAAAAGGGGGGGGAATTGAGGAGGAAAGGGGGGAAAGTTAAAAGAAATAAGGGAAAAATGAGGGAAATGGGGAAAAATGAGGAGAAAAGGGGGTGAAGGAAGAAAAAGGCGGGAAAATGAGAAAGGCGGGAAAACAGGAGGAAGGGGGAACGTGAGGCAAAATGAGGGGGAATGAGGCAAAATGAGGGGGAATGAGGCAAAATGAGGGGGAATGAGGCAAAATGAGGGGGGATGAGGCGAAATGAGGGGGGATGAGGCAAAATGAGGGGGGATGAGGCAAAATGAGGGGAGATGAGGCAAAATGAGGGGGGAATGAGGCAAAATGAGGGGGGAATGAGGCAAAACGAGGGGGGGACGAGGCAAAATGAGGGGGGATGAGGCAAAATGAGGGGGGAATGAGGCAAAGTGTGGGGGGAATGAGGCGAAATGGGGGATGAGGCAAAATGAGGGGGGGACGAGGCAAAATGGGGGGGACGAGGCAAAATGGGGGGGATGAGGCAAAATGAGGGGGGAATGAGGCAAAATGAGGGGGATGAGGCAAAATGAGGGGGGAATGAGGCAAAGTGAGGGGGGAATGAGGCAAAA
Source organism: Gallinula chloropus (assembly GCF_964237585.1). Lineage (NCBI taxonomy): Eukaryota > Metazoa > Chordata > Aves > Gruiformes > Rallidae > Gallinula > Gallinula chloropus. The sequence continues at coordinate 49,186 of NW_028168796.1, forward strand.
TGAGGGGGGATGAGGCAAAATGAGGGGGGAATGAGGCAAAATGGGGTGGATGAGGCAAAATGGAGGGGGAGATGAGGCAAAATGGGGGAGATGAGGGGAAAATGGGGGAAATGAGGGGAAAATTAAGAAAAATAGGGTGAAATTAAAGAGGACTGAGGCGAAAGTGAGGAGAAATGGGGAAAATGAAGAAAAATAGGGGGAAATCGAGGAGAAATGAGGGGAAAAAACAGGAGGAAGAGGGAAAATTAAAAGCCCAAGGGAAAAATAAATGGCTGAGAGAAATTAAAGAGACCGAGGGGCAAAAAAAACCCCAGGAAAAATGAAAGAGACCAAGGAAAAATGACCAGGGAAATACTGAACAGGGAGAAACTCAGACACTGGGGTAGAAACCCCCCACCCCACCGGGCTTCCCCTGCCCCGTCCTGTGCTCCCCAGACAGGGAGGGGGGCTCAGCCCACAGCGTGGGGTGTCCCCCCACACTCCCCCCCTTCATTATTTCTTTTTTAATCCAAAAAACCACCCAAATTTGGGGTATTTTTTAATCCTCCTCCATTTTTTGTGCCCCCTTCCCCACTCTCCCCTTAATCCTTTCCTCCCCTCCTGCCTCCAAGATGAAGCGTCGCCAGCGGATTGAGACCCCCCCCACCCAAAAATCACCCCCACCCACCCCCCCACCGATCGGGGAAGGGATGGGGAGGAGGAGGATGATGATGAGGGGAGGGGGAGACAAGCTGCTTGAGGAAAAACTACTCAAAAAACCGCTGGGTTTTGCCCCAAAATCCACATACTCCTCCCATCCTCCCCCTTCCTTCTCCCCCCCCTTCCCCCCCCTTCCCCCCTCATTGTTCTTAGGCAGGGGCTAAAAAAAAACCTCATTATCTTCTAATTTATCTCCTCAGCGGTGGTGAGCGTGGTGGCTTCAATAAATTCGGTGGTAAGTCCCAAAAGTTCGGCATTTGAACCCAAAAACAAACCCAAAAACCACAACAAACACCCCCCCTCTCCCCCCCCCCCCCACCAAAACGAACCCATCCCCAAACCACACGGAAACGGTGAAAAAGGAAAGAAAACAGAAGGTGCCTTTTTTTGTTCTTTTCCTTTTTAATTTCAGGATTTTTTTTTCTCCACAACAGCTCGGTCAGGGAATTTAAAGGGTTTTTTGGGGAGGGGGTGAAACACCCCCCCTGCCACCCACCCCCACCCCCCCCTCAAACTGCGACGGCTCTGAGGAAGGAGGAGGAGGAGGAGGAGGGGGATGAGGGGGCGCTGGGGACGCGTCGCAAACCCTCGGCGAAGGGGAAACTTGAGCCAAAAAAACCCCCCAATTGGGATGTTTCCCAGGTGCTGGTTCATTTTTTGAGGGGCAAAACTGGAAGGTGAAAACCCTCAGCAGAGGAAAAGGGAACTAAAAGCTCTGGAAATAGGTGAAAATACACCAAAAAAGCATGGGAATTGGGGCTTTTTTCCAGGTGTTGGTTATTTTTTGGGGGCGAAGTAAGGGGGAAATACACAAAAAAAGCCTTGGTTGAAGGAAAAGTGAACAAAAATACACCAAAATAGGTGAAAAAACACCAGAATACACCAAAAATAGACTCAAAACCATGAGAATAGATGAAAATACACCAGAAATAGACCCAAATACACCAGAAATAGATGAAAAAACAGCAGAAATAGATGAAAAAACACCAAAAATAGACAAAAATACACCAAAAATAGACAAAAATACACCAAAACCAAACCAAATACCCAGGAACATACACCAAAAAACAAGGAAAATACAGCAAAACACCCTGAAAAAACCCAAAAGACACCAAAACTGACCGAGATCTGGCTGCTGACAGGCGTTGGTTAATTTTTTGGGGCAAACTTGAAAGGAAAAAGATAATTTAAAACCCAAACCAGGACAAAACCGGACGGAACCGACGAGGAGCCGGCAACAAAATAAGGCGAAATAAGGGAAAAAAAGGCAAAAATAACCAGAAACTGGCAACTCTGAGGGATGAAACTGGTTGTTTCTCTGCTCGTTCTACTTGGAGGTGGCTTTTTCCAAAGGGTTTTTGGGGTGGAAACGGCGGGTTTTGGTTAAAAGGACCCCGGTTGCATGTGGTTTAAAGAACAAAAATTGAAACTTGAGGTTTTGGATATCAAAAAAACCCCAAAAAAGGCGGATTTTGGGGCTGGTGTGGTGCCGGTGACCTGAGGTTTTAACTGAATGTAACACACAAGGTGCTAAAAACCGGAGGCAAATGGTGAAATCGCCGCTTTTACCCCTAAAAAGAGGCGCCTGGCGAGGGGCTGCGGAGGTTGCGCTGGGCCAAAAACCACCAAAATGGACGGGTTTTACCCCAATCCGGGCTCTGCAGGGGTTTGCGCTCGGGCTGGGGCCTTGCTGGTGGTACTGGGAGAGAGGAAAAAGAGCGAATGCTGAGGAATTCACCCAAAAAGTGTCTCTCGGGGGGGGGGGGTGGGGTGGGGGGGAGGGAGCGGCAGGTTTGGGTTTGGGGCAGTTTTGGGGTGAAACCCCCCAGAACTGGTGATTTATCTCATCATATCCAACATATCCCCCTCCTTGGGAGGGGAAAGAGCCAAATCAGGGGGGTTTCACCCCAAAACCAGGGGCCGGAATGGGGAAAGGGGGGGGGAGATGGGGGGGTTGGGGGGGGTGATGTCCCCCTCCCCGCCCCCACCTCGTTAATTAACGAGCTGCTCTCTTAATTTTTGCATGTGGCGCTGAAAGGACCCCGGGACCAAGGGCCCAGGCACGACCCTGGTAATGAGGGGGGCTAATTAGGGGGGCTAATTGGGTGGGGGGGGTGTAAAGGGTAATGAGAGTGTGGTGATTGGGGTGATGGGTTAATGAGTAATTAATGGGGAGGAGTGAGGGGTAATGAGGGTGTCTGGGGGGGTGATGAATGGGGCAATGGGGGGTTGGGGTAATGAGTTAATTGGGGTAATTAGGAGGGGGTGGGGGGTGATTGGGGTAATTAATTGGGCAACAATGAGGGGTCACAGGTACCAAGTTAATTGCAGTAATTAATGGAGTGATGAGGGGTAATGGGGGTCTGGGGGTGATTGGGGTAATTAGTCGGAGGGTAACAAGGGTGATAATTGGTAATTAGGGAATATTGAGGGTGATTGGGGGTTAATTGGGGGATAATTGGGGAGTAACAAGGAGGGGGTGGGGTTAATTGGGGTTAATTACTTGGGGCTGGGGCAATGTGGGTTTTCCATGAGGAAGGGGGGGTCTGGGGGCTTAATTAGTGGGTTAATAGGGGGTGATAATTAGGGGGCTAATGAGGGGGGATGGGGGTGTTTGGGTCGGGGGGCAGGTTAGTGAACAGGAGGGGGCTGGCCAGACCTAATGAGGTTGCTGGGCTAATGAGGGGGCTAAGGAGGGAGGAGGGGGCTAATGAGGGGGTGGCTAATGAGGGCCGGCTAACGAGGGGGCTGCTAACGAGGTGCCGGTGTCCGCAGGCGAGCAGGATAACTCGGACAACAACACCATCTTCGTGCAGGGGCTGGGCGAGAACGTCACCATCGAGTCGGTGGCCGACTACTTCAAGCAGATCGGCATCATCAAGGTGCAGCCACGGCCTTGGCGTGGCCTTAGCATGTCCTTAGCGTGTCCTTAGCGTGTCCTTGGCTTGTCCTTAGCGTGTCCTTGGTTGTGTGTCCAGTGTGTGCTTCGCGTGTGGGCAGGTTTGGACCCCACATTTCACACCTTGGTCTCATCCAACACACCCATGACACCTCTTAGCGTGTCCTTAGCATGTCCTTAGCATGTACTTAGCATGTTGGTAGCATGTTCTTCCTTGTGCATGTCTTTAGCATGCACTTAGTCTGTCAGTAGCATTGCCAGCTCTGCTTTTGACCCAACGTTTCACACCTTGCTCTCACCCAACACACCCTCAACACCCATTAGCATGTCCTTAGCGTGTTCTTAGCGTGTCCTTAGCGTGTCCATCCCCTCCCCAGACCAACAAGAAGACGGGGCAGCCCATGATCAACCTCTACACGGACCGGGAGACGGGGAAGCTGAAGGGCGAAGCCACCGTCTCCTTCGACGACCCCCCCTCGGCCAAAGCCGCCATCGATTGGTTTGACGGTATGACGTCATCGCCTCCCCCCCCATGACGTCACCCATCACCCCAACAACTCTCCACTCTCTCCTCATTTTTGGGCTGGTTTCTCCCTGTTTCCAGGCAAAGAATTCTCCGGCAACCCCATCAAGGTGTCATTCGCCACCCGCCGTGCCGACTTCAACCGCGGCGGCGGCGGCGGCCGGGGCGGCCGCGGACGGGGAGGTATGGATAACCGGCGTGGTGGCGCCGGTGATGACGTCACTGCCTGGGGGGTGATGTCACTGCCTGGGGGGTGATGACATCACCCCCCCAGGTGCTGCTTTCCTAATCCCCCCTCCCTACTCAGGTCCGATGGGACGCGGCGGTTTCGGCGGCGGCAACAGCGGCGGCGGCGGCAACCGCGGTGGGTTCCCCAGCGGCGGCGGCGGCCAACAGCGCGCCGGCGATTGGAAGTGCCCCAACCCGTGAGTTAAACCCACACCCCCCACCCCAAATCCCCCCTCCACCCCCCCCCTTTTTGTTGAACCCCCCCCCTTGGTGGTGCGGGGGGGGGTGTGTCTTGATGACGTCATGACGCCGTTGGTGACGTCACCGCGCAGCGCCTGCGAGAACATGAACTTCTCCTGGCGGAACGAGTGCAACCAGTGCAAAGCCCCCAAGCCCGACGGGCCCGGCGCCCCCCACATGAGCAAATACCCCGGCGGAGGCGGCGGCGGCCGCGGCGGCGGCGGCAACCACATGGGTAAGGGGGGTGTGTGTGTGTGGGGGGGTGATGGCGTCACCAGTGTGATGTCATCAGCCTGATGTCATGGTGTTGGTCCGTCGCAGGCGGAGGAGGAGGAGGAGGAGGATTCGGCGAGGAACGACGCGGCGGCCGCGGAGGGTTCGATCGCGGCGGCTACCGGGGCGGGAGGGGAGGGGACAGAGGCGGCTTCCGCGGGGGAAGAGGAGGCGACCGCGGCGGCTTCGGCCCCGGCAAGATGGATTCCAGGTGAGCGCTGGGGTGTTCACCCTGGGCCCTACTGATGACCCCTCGTTAACCCTGGGCCCTACTGATGGTGCTCGTTAACCCTGGGCCCTACTGATGGCCCCTCGTTAACCCTGGGCCCTACTGATGGCCCTCGTTAACCCTGGGCCCTACTGATGGCCCCTGTTAACTCTGGGCCCTACTGATGGCCCCTGTTAACCCTGGGCCCTACTGATGGCCCCTGTTAACTCTGGACCCTACTAATGACCCCTTGTTAACCCTGGGCCCTACTGATGGCCCCTCGTTAACCCTGGGCCCTACTGATGGCCCTCGTTAACCCTGGGCCCTACTGATGGCCCCTGTTAACCCTGGGCCCTACTGATGGCCCCTGTTAACCCTGGGCCCTACTGATGGCTCCTGTTAACTCTGGGCCCTACTGATGGCCCCTGTTAACTCTGGACCCTACTAATGACCCCGTGTTAACCCTGGGCCCTACTGATGGCCCTCGTTAACCCTGGGTCCCTCGTTAACCCTGGGCCCTACTGATGGCCCCTGTTAACCCTGGGCCCTACTAATGACCCCTTGTTAACCCTGGGCCCTACTGATGGCCCCTGTTAACCCTGGGCCCTACTGATGGCTCCTCATTAACCCTGACCCCTCCCACCACCATTCCCCCTCCCCATTGGCTGTGCTCCCCCCCTCTGACGTCACTTCCTTCTCTCCGCAGGGGCGACCACCGGCAGGACCGTCGCGAGCGTCCCTACTGACCCCGCCCCCCCCCGCGGTTTTTTATTGGTCCCGTCCGGCCCCGCCCCCTCCCCACCCCCCCATCCCCCCCCGCGGGGTGTCCCCGCTTTTAACCCCCCTCCCCCCCCCCCAATTAAAGGCCGGGGTGACACGGTGCTGCGTCCTGATTGGCTGGGCGGGGACGGGGGGTGTGTCCTGTCCGTGTGTCTGTCTGTGCCCTCATTAGGCTCCAGAGTGAACCGGCCCCTTAATGAGGCGCTTCCGGCCGCGCGGCTCGTTAATGAGCTGGGTGATGAGCTGGGGAGGGGCCGCGGCCCTTCCTCTGAGTCACTGGCGGGGCTATAGGGGGTGATGGGGGGGCTATAGGGGGTGATGGGGGTGCTATAGGGGGTGATGGGGGCTGTAGGGGGTGATGGGGTGTTATGGGGGTTATAGAGGGTGATGGGGGGTCTACAGGGGGTTATGGGGGCTATAGGGGGTGATGGGGGGTCTATAGGGGGGTTATAGAAGGTGATGGGGGTCTATAGGGGGTGATGGGGGGTGCTATAGGGGGTTACAAGGGTGATGGAGGTGCTATAGGGGCTGATGTGGGGGTGTTATGGGGGTTATAGAGGGTGATGGGGGGTCTACAGGGGGTTATGGGAGCTGTAGGGGGTGATGTGGGGGTGCTATAGGGGGTTACAGGGGTGATAGGGTTGCTAGGGGGTGATGTGGGGGTGCTATAGGGGGTTACGGGGGCTATAGGGGGTGATGGGGGTTTAGGGGTTGTTACAGGGGCTATAGGGAGTTATAGGGGGGTGCTGTAGGTGGTTATGGGGTGTTACGGGTGCTATAGGGGGTTATGGGGCGTTATGGGGGCTATACGGGGTTATGGGGGGGTGCTGTGGGGGGTTATGGGTGCTATAGGGGGTTACGGGGGTGGGGGGTGTGTGGGTGTCTATGGAGCTGGGGGGGGGGACACGTCCCGGGGGCGGGGCCGCCAGGTGTGCGGAGGGGGCGTGTCCGGCGGGCAGGGGGCGTGTCCGGCGGGCAGGGGCGCGGCCAATGGGCAGCGGCGCGGCGGGCAGGGGGCGTGTCCGACGGGCAGGGGCGCGGCCAATGGGCAGCGGCGCGGCGGGCAGGGGGCGGGGCCGCGGAGAGCGGCAGGTGCCGGCGCGGGAGCGGCCGCAGCGCCATGGGCCGCGGGGCAGCGGCGGCGGGAACGGGGCCGGGGCTGGGCCGGGGGCTGCGGCCGGGCCCGGGGCTGGGGCTGGGGCTCGGCCCGGGGCTGGGCCCGGGGCTGCTGCTGCTGCTGCTGCTGCTGCTGCTGCTGCCGCGCGGTGAGCGCCGGGGGAGAGTAGGGGGGGGGTCTGGAGGGGTGGGGAGGGGGCGGCTGGGAGGGGTGGGGGGGTCCTGAGGGGGGGAATTGGGGCTGGGGGCTCTGAGGGGATGGGGAGGGGGCGGCTGGGAGGGTTTGGGGGGGGCAATTGGGGGGGGTCTGGAGGAACAGGGAGGGGGTGGCTGGGACGGATGAGGGGGGAATTGGGGGGGGTCTGGAGGGACGGGGGGGGGTGGCTGGGAGGGGTGGGGGGGGGAATTGGGGGGGGGTCTGAGGGGATGGGGAGGGGGCGGCTGGGAGGGGTGGGGGGGTCCCGAAGGGGGAGGAATTTGGGGGGGGGGTCGTGGCTCTGAGGGGGATGTGGGGAGGGAATTGGGGGGGGGGAGTCTGGAGGGACGGTGGGGGGGTGGCTGTGAGGGTTGGGGGGGGGTCTTGGTAACAGGAGGGGGAAATTGGGGGGGGGTCCGGGGGTCGCTCTGAGGGGGAGGGGGGGGGGCCGGAGGGGGACGGGATGGGGGGTTGGGGGGGGTCAGGGATCCTGTGATGGTGGGTCCGGGGGGGGGGGGGGGGGGCGTGGGAGGGGGGTCCCGAGGGGGGGAATTGGGGGGGGGGGGGTGGGGGGACAGGGGAGGGGTGTCTGAGGGGATGGAGTGGGAAGGGGGGGGGTTATGGGGGGTCCCGGGGGGCGATGGGGAGGGGGGACAGGCTGGATCCCAGGGGGAGAATTTGGGGGGGGGGCTCAGGAAAGGGGGTGATGGGGGGGCTCGGGGAGGGGGGGTTGTGATGGATTTGGGGGGGGGGGGATCCGGGGGTGCCGGTGTAGTCCGAGGGGGTCTGGGGGGGGAGCTGAGGGGGGGGTCTGGGGGGAGTTTGGGGGGGGGGCTCTGGGGCGGGGGGGGGGGGCTCTGGGGCGGGGGGGGGGGGCATGGTGGGATCTGGGGGGCTCCTGGGGGGGGGGGGGCGTTCAGAGGGGTTGGGGGGGGGTCCTGTCCCGGCTGGGACCCCGGGGGGGGGGTCACACCCCCCCCTTTCCTCCCCCCACCCCCCCCCCGGCCACATTCCTCGGGGCTGGTCCGACCGGCTCCGGCTGCGCCCCGGGGGGGGGCGGGGGGGGGGGCGGCTCCGGATACCCGCGGCCGGCCCGGATGCCCCGAGGGGCCCCCCCCCAGACCCGTGTCCGTGCCCCATCCCCCCCCGGCACCCCCCACCCTAATTATTTACCCCCCCCCCCGCAGGTCTCTGGGCGGCGACAGAGGAGGAGACAGGTGGGGGGGGGGGATTTGGGGAGGGGGGGGATTTGGGGGGGGTGTCCTATGAGGTGTTAAGGGGGGTTTGGGGGGGTCTTTAGGGGGGCTTAAGGGGAGTTTGGGGGGGGGGGTCTGGAGGGGGGTTGGGGGTGAGCAGGGGGGTGTCCGTGGGGAGGTTAGAGGGGGCTTAGGGGGGGTCTGGGGGGGTCTAGAGGGGGTTATGGGGTTGGGGGGTGTCTATTGTGGTTTTGGAGGGGGGTCTAGGGGGGTTTAGGGGGTGTTTGGGGGGAGTCTAGGGGGGGTTATGGGGTGTCTGGGGGGGGTCTGGGGGGGTTGTTGGGGGGTATGGGGTGTCTGGGGGTGTCT